>NW_024524489.1:3103340-3357889 GCF_017590135.1 Pyrgilauda ruficollis | reverse complement strand
CGCGCCCCCCGCCCGCCGCCGCCGCCGTGCCCCGCCGGGCGCAGAGAACTGCCCGCCCGGGCACGGGGGGGGGGGCTTCGCCGCCGAGCCCGCACCATGGCGGGGCTCCGCTCCTGGGGAGCGAGAGGCCCCGAAATAGGCAGCGGGGGGAGACGCGCGGACGGTGGCGGGGGTGGCTTGAGGCTCCTTCTCCCGGTGTCCGAGAGCCGCAGCGCAGAGCGAGCGTGGGCACCGGCGGAGGCGGTTGGGAGCTGGCAGCAGCGCAGAACCCCTCTCCCCAAAACACTCACCCCCGAACATGCCTGCTGCCAAATACCCTTGACCCAAATGCCCTCTCGCCGAAATGTTTTTACTCTGCAAATGCTCTTATCCCCCAAGTGCTATCAGCCTCCAACACCCTCACCTTCAATGGTCCTTGCCCTTGCTTCCAAACATCCTTGCCCCCAATGCTTTTGTTTCAGTCTCCCTCGCTCCCAAACGCCCTTGTCTGCAGACAGCTTCACCCCCAAACAGTACCAACCCCTTAGGGCAATCTTGCCCTAAAACATCTGCACTCCTAACATTTTATGCCCCAAAACTCTCTTGCTTCCAACCTCCCTCAGTCAAGGAACGGGTTTAGCTTTTGGTGCTGCTCAGAACGGTGTTCCACGTCCTACCCCCCGCCACCCCCCGAAACAGCCAGAAAGGCGCCTGGGTCCCTCCCCCTGCCAACACCAGCCCCCAGACTGCTGATCTGACACTGCCCCCCCACTTCCTGCCCCGCCATAGGCCACTGCTGTGAAATGTGGAAATGACCCTTTCAAGCAGGCTGCAAGTGTTGCTCCCATGTGTCCATAAAAAAGTCCCCCGGCCCCAGACACATCTCAGTGCTAGAAAGCTGTAAAACTAATTTGGCACCTCTGCTCTCCTGGATGTGGCTAAGGGGCAGTGGCCTCCCCCTGGTTTTGTGACCCGAATATACTGGCTGTGAGTCCTGCTGAACTGCACTTATCCCGATATCGGCATGTTTGGGAGATGCGTGAATTGCTTCCAGGGCTTGGCAGCAGAAGGACTGGCAAAATGACTTTGGAGGTATCAAGGTGTAGGGGCTGGGGAAGACACTTGGCTGGTTCCAGGCTTTTTCTGTCGCAGTGCTGAACCTACAAATATTTCTGAGGCTGTGCTCCTACATGTCCCAAATTCAGAGTGCATTGAGCTATGTGAGACTGAGAAAAGTAGCAAAGATAGGTCTTTATTAACTGTTTGAACTGTTCAACTTCAAAAGTTTGTGGAGGTCAAATTCATGAATGAAAGAAAAATGATTTATACTGTAGAGTTATGAAGCAGTGTAAGTAAAAAAGGGTTTGGGATAGGGAGTTTGAGACATTCACTTTTCTTGCTCATCTTGTAGGAGTGGGTTTTAATGTTGTGTGTTGTGTGGTGCTGAGAAGCCTGTGCTCATATCAAGAGAATGGTGGTGGTGCACTGAAACATCAAGTGAAACAGAAATGGATGGAGGTGCTTGTGGGTGCCGCGGCTGGGTGTGTTCATCCAGGGGTTGTA
This sequence comes from Pyrgilauda ruficollis, assembly GCF_017590135.1. Classification (NCBI taxonomy): domain Eukaryota; kingdom Metazoa; phylum Chordata; class Aves; order Passeriformes; family Passeridae; genus Pyrgilauda; species Pyrgilauda ruficollis. Next base: position 3,356,347 of record NW_024524489.1, on the reverse strand, counting down.
GCTTTGGTTCTCAGTGTGTGTGTCCATCCCTTTGCTAAGTCTAGGGCCACCAAGGGAGGGGCAGCGGCCTGACCGAGGGCTGAGGCTGGCTACAGGCCCTTGATGTCTGTCTTCCATTACCAGATGTTGTGGTGACATGTTGAATGACAAGGGTACAAAACACAGGTTAACACCAAATGTCAAGTCACGCAAAATTTTGGCTCTGGAGACATCAGTGAAGAAAGTTATGTTTCCATTGCTTAGAAGGTCATTACTCAAAATTTCTTGTTTCCTTTCCTCTCTTTATTCCCTCCTCTGTGCAGCTACATCCCCCTACATCAATGTTTCGGCCAGGGTTTTCTGGGTTTGTACACTCTGCAGATAAAAGGTCTTGTGAGGAAATTCCCCATGCACTTCCATCTTTTGTCACTTGACTTCCTAGAATCTCTGAAGGTCTGGGGCTGTTTCCTCAAGGAAAGCTCTTAATTTAAGTGGCTTGTTAACTGTTAATTGCTGTTCTGTTCTGGCTATTTGCTTGAGTATCATGTCAAACCTGCTGTTCTGGTCTGGAAGCTACACTGGTGATCTGCTCTGATCTCTAAACTGCTGTTTCTTTCTACTGTGCTATTGAAGACCAAGGTAATATTTCTTTTCTTAATGCAAACTGACATTGCCTTAGATTTAAGAATTTTGGTAAGCAAGGTGTTCCACTTAAAACTGTTCAAAAATCTCAATTTTATGGCTGCTTAAAAAAGAAACAAAAAAAAAGGCTGCCCTAAGACTGAAATAATTTTGTTTCTGTTTCTGCAGTAGGCATGTGTTTAGAGGAGAAAAACATCTAAAGCTGGGCAAAACAATGACGATTTGATGGGTAGGTAGTTCACAGAGTTCTGCAGGAACTCCTGTTTATCAAACTGCAGCCATTGGTGTGCTCAGTGTAAGCAGAGCTTGAACTTCCAGTGTGTGCTCCTAGGCTGACTGGGAGTCTGGAGGAGGGTGCATTATCTGTCTTGAGGTCTGTGCAGTGTTTGGAGCAGTGGCAGTGCCAGAGAGATTCCATCCCTGGAAACAATTTCATTCATTTATTGTGAAGTTAGGTACTATTTTCTAGTAACTGTAAAATCAATGCTCTGTTTTGGCTGTTTGACCACGATAGTCACACTGAAATGATAAAACAGTGCTGGTGGAATGGATATCATCATGTCTCAGGCTGAGGAGAGCATTACTGGGGCTGGCTCTCTCATGGTGAGTGTTTGTAGGTTTTTGATTAATGAGAGTTCATTCGGGTATTGAGAGAAGAAGAGACCTCTCAAATGATGCTGAATCTGTTTCCCCAGTATGTAATAGAATGAAACTCTGGGGCTGTCGCTGGACAGTAAGATATTCTGACATGAATATATATTTCAGAGCTCTGCACAAAATGAGGATTTCATGCATAGGCAACACAGTGTGACTAGTCATATCCTGTGTGACCTTGTGCTTACAGTATAAAGTTGTGTAATAATATATTCTGCTAAATTAATACACAGAATAAATAGAACATACCTCATTTTTATGCTAATAATGATACTTTTCCATTCTAAGCACCTTTTATTCTAAGACCTCAAAGTAAATTACAGGTAGGAATAAACCAAGCTTCACAACACCATTGTGAATTTTTGTATTATCATACAGAGAAAGGTGTCATTATTAATTACCGTTATTTAATTTTCTGGTAATTATTATCTGATTTGCATGCTCTCTGATACTGTTCTCCCTTCTAATATGTTGACGATAAAATATGATCTTATGAAACAAAAAAAAAATAATTAATTTCAGCCACAGGAATGGACAGATCTGTCAGAGTTAAGAGGAAGAATAATACTGACTGATTCCTGAAGGAATTAGCAGAGAATTTTGACAGTAGAATGTATTTCATGTGGCTGGAACAGAAAGTAAATTTGGAATCACTCTGCTGTGTGGTTCATCCTGTGATGTAACTGATGTAGGTGAAAGGCTGATGAGACTGTACAAAGACATTAGCTGAGGGAACAAAAGAAACCCAAACTGTTTCGTTTAATTCAAATCACAAAGAATAGGATTTGTTTAATTCATGTCTCCCAGGACAGGGTTTCCAAAAGGAGGGATTACTGGTTTAGTTCTACTGCCAGTGGTGAAAATGCCATTTACTCCAAGGAGAGCAGATTTAGGCCACTGACAAGTGCTTTTGCAATCCTGTTCTTTATGTTTGTAAAGTGGGAGTGGAACTTTGCATTCTTGATACTCAAGCATCTGTTTCTTACAAACTTCAGCACAGGATTTGATTCTCTGTCAGACCCCTGTATGTGGAGGTAGAATAACATATCTGGGATGAGAACCCAGCTTGCAATGTCCTTCAGCAGCTTTTTCTCCTTCTATGGCAGTGAGGTTGTGTGGGCAGGCAATTAGTACAGAATTTGCTCTAACTTATTAATGCATATTTACAACCTTAATTCCAGTTTAACAGAATGTTTTGTGGTGGAACGTTTACAGAGAAAAAATTATCACTGCATGTATTAAGCACAAAGAAAGCATCCCAATACTGCTGTGTAGGAGCAACTGACAAGACAGAACATATTACAGAAAACTATCTTTTTCATTAAGTCTGCACAAAATGAGGATTTAACGCATGGGCAGCACAGCCAGTCCCAGTGGTTTAGTGCCCATAATCCCACCTTGAAAATGGCTTCACAATAATAATTACTGCTACAAAATGGACACTGCTTCCCATTTTGGCGGGTCTACTTCACACATTACTAATTGCAAACACACAAGGCAAGGTCTGTATTTTCCCCTTCACCTAGTTCCAGAAACCTTCCCATAAGATTTCCAGTCTCCAGCTGACAACTTTCCACTTGGCCTTGTTTTGCCACACTAAGACAGAGCGTGTGGGGCAGCCCCCCTTGCTTTGGAGTGCTCCAACCATCCCTGGACGTTAAGGTGCTATGACATGAATATATATTTGTGAGCTTTGCAAAAAATGAGGATTTCACGCATAGGCAACACAGTGTGACGAGTGGTATCCGGCATGACCTTGCAAATGCAGGCTGAGCTCCAGAATAAACAGCTCAGAAGAGCAAAGACTATGGCAGATTCCCAGGTTCTGGAAGGAAATCCCAGTGTTTAGTTCCAAGCCTGCAGAGACTCTTCCTATGAAACTTACCTGTTTTAACACATGGTAAATTACCCTGAGGACAGCAATTTCCAACTACTGTTAGAGAGCTAGGCTCGTTATTACAGAAAATCCATGGTCAGTGGAACTCACCACAGAGAGCTGAAAATCCTCATCATGGCTGGAGATTTCACAGCTTCTGTGTTCCAGATGTGGATTGTTGGTTTTCATTGTGGCAACACTCACATTTATCACTTGTTCAGGCTGTTGTTCCTTTCTCCCATACATTTTCTTGCCAGCTTTTATATCTGGCTAAGTGAACAATAAATTGGGATGAAACTATTTTTTTCTGCTTTTCTGAAATAAACTGTGATCTTTTTAAAGCTGAAAATAACATATATGTTCATGGTACATATATGGAGATAAGCAAGTGTCTTCCCACACATCCTTTTCTCACAGTTCAAAACAACCTGGTGCAATCTGGCCCTTTCTCAGAGCTGTCTTTGAGTATGGGCTGTCAAACTCTGGGTAGGGGGCAGGGCATTCTTGTTCAGGAGAAATAATATGAAATAGAATCTTGAAATATACATTATTTAGACTGTATCAAAGATCTATGTATCTATATGATTCCTCTTTTTTTTTTCTTCTTTTTTTAAAAGTTCTTGTTAAAATTTCAGTGGGTTTCATTGATTTTTTAGGCATAAGCCTGAGTCTACAGTTGTGGTCAGTTCTGGAGCAAAAAGCCCTGTAGAAACCAGCCAGAAAAGGATGTGGAGAGTCTGTCTTCCTTTCTCAAAGGCAGGATAACTGTGCCATTATTTGTGGAAGTTTGTTCACTCCATTTTTAGAAACCACAAAAATTTTGCAGTCTTCCTGGGTAGGCCATTGACCTAAATCTCCCTTGGCATATTGAATTTCATTACCACTTGTTCTATCTAAATTGGACATAAAGAGGAGTCTTCACTCCTCTCTGTCTTCTCAAATGTCTGGAGAACTTCACTGTGTCCCTGGCAGTCATCCTCTCTCAGGCCCCAGATCCATCCCAAAGGGTTGAGCTGACTTTGCTGGACTCAGTCTAACAACAGCCAATGCTCTGCCATCTTTCATCAGGATGGGAATTATTTTGGCTTTTTTAGTACTCTTACTGTTTTCTATTTAGTTTCAGTTCTTAGAGCTTTATTATTACACAAGGCTTGGAGACCATGGGAAAAGTGCCATCAGTAAAAATGAATAATAAATATATCTTACTATGGCAATATTCCTTATCTTTAGACTATCTTTTTCTTTCTGAGTTTTATCTTTCTTCTCTCTCCTTTTCTTGGTGAGGAGATAATTTTAGGTAAATGACAATTCCACTCCTATTTCCAATGTAAGGATAGAATTGTTTGTAGCATAACACAGTCCCATGCTACATAACTGTCCTATATATTTACAAGAATAAGTTATTCTGGTTCTGCTTTTTGCTGTGGTCTATTAGGGAAATCATGCCTAAATGTTAGAATTATTGGTAAATAGATGCAGACACAGCAGATCATAAACTCAGTGCATACATTTTGGCCTAAGACCACATTCATTTTGCTTCTAAAAAGCATTCTATAGAGTATAATATATTCGAAAATATTTCTTAAATTGTGAAGTCTTTGAGGTTGGGATATTCATAAATGTTTGCAGAGTACCTAGAATTCATCTCTGATTGGGGCCTATGGGTAATTTAGAAACATAAATATTTAATGGTAATGGTAATTACCCCTTTTTCAGAATAATAATGTCTTTGAAGTTCCATATTGGATGAGTGAAACCCCCTTAATAAGTTTCTCCCACCACTTTGAAGAATATTTTCTTGTCATTGGAAGCATTTCTGGAATTCATAGTTCTGTATATTACAAAAATGCCACACTTCATAAATTGCAGAACTGTTTGCTCCAACCTGTCTCCTGCTTATGGTGCACAGAAATTGGGATGCAAATGGCACCATGGATTGTGCTCTGTGGGTGTTCCTGCCTTGATGCTTTAGTTGAGGTGAAGAATAATGTCTGCAGGGGTCAGGCCCACTTTCAGCTGGGATTCTTGTTGTGCAGTGGTCTCCCAGAACCAAAACTGGATTAAACCACACCAGAAGCACATACTTGGGAGTGTTTCTTCCCTTGGAGCAGACCAGAGCACTCGGAGAATTATTTCAAATGTCTAATGAAAACTTGACAGAGTATTGACTATATGATACCAACTTCCAAATGGCTGCCATGATGTATTGACAGCAGCATTGGCAAATAAATAATACATATTTTTAAAATTTCTGTAATTACATGTTTACCCAATAGGCCAGAACAGCTCTGTCCCAAGGAGCTGTTGCAGTCTGAGTAAATAATACATGTTTTAAAGTCCATAATTACATATTTAAACGATAGACTATCGAGGAAATAATGCACATTTTAAAAAGTCCATAATTACATATTTACATGATAGTCTGTAAATTCTGTAATTACTTATTTACACAATAGACCATAGCAGCTGTTACAGTCTATTATGGTAACTCCCATAGAATTATATTATGGATTTTTTTATAACTTAAAAAAATATATTTAACTGGAAAATTGTATTGTTGGTCTTTAAAAAACCCTCCACAAATCTCTAAAATAGGAAAATATGTGTAAAGTTAAAAATTTAGGATAATACAGAGATAAGGAAGTTCTTATCCCTTCATGGCAAATGTCTTTTGTTAGCATGAGGAGCTTAGGATTTTTTATTAATTTCAGAATTTCTTTACTTAGGTAGCAGAAATATAAATATGCAACATTTTATGATTATACTTTCCTTATTGTCATATAGACATTCAATTTGGATAAGCATTTGGGATTCTTAAATTCTTCAGTTCCTGTTCTGCTCTTATTAAAATCAGTGATAAAACTCCCATCAACCCTGGTTTCAGAAATCATTTATATTGAGGACAGCACTTACACATGTACTTGAAATCAATGGCACTTAAGCATCTTTTAAAAATAAGCACATACTTAAGGACTCTCATGAATTCTGATGGACCGAAACATATGATTAAATGCTTTCCTGAATTGGGATACTGCCTTCCATGGAGGCAGGATTGGAACCTTCCTCTTCCATAGCTTTATTGATGGGCCACAGGTTTTTTTTTGCTGGTGCTGTGGCTTCTCCCCAAGGAGAAGCTTTTTTAGCATGTTTAACTCCAGACACACGTGTGTGAGAATTGGTGCTACAGCAAATGCCTTGCTGCTCCTTTGTTCTTTGTAGAGAGCCATGAATTGAGAATTCATCCAGTGTTTTCCATAGCTCAGCTGCTGAATTTATTCCTCATGTTAAAGAGTGGATCAATACACCTAAATGAGACTTCTGTCCATAATTACTACTAAATAGCAGGGCTAAATCAAGCAAGTCAGAATGTGACATTTAGCTCAGCCGGACCTTATGCATTTAGTAGGGAAACAGAGTATGAGAGAAACCTTTGATCCCCACTGTTGGTTTCATTAAAACATTGGAGTTAAGAGAATCTGAGCTGTCGGGAGCCCCATTTAAGCCTTGCCATAAACGTGATGAAATATGCAGGTACTTTTTAACGAGGGTTTGAAGGGTGTTCAATTGCTGGTCACACATTTTGACTGAAAGCACCAGGTAAGGAGCTGAAGGTTTTGTCTTTCCTTCACAATGAGCATTACAGCATCAAATTGGGTAAAGAAATATCGGGTTAGAAATAAAGAAGACTTTTAGTAAAGTGAAATATGCAAAAATTGAGTCTCACAGGGAAAGAAATTCCTCAACAAGACACACTTCTGCTATTTTTTGCTGTAGATCCTCCCAGATATTGTTACTGACACCAGTGCACACATTTGGCTATTTGGTTAAAGGCCAAACAGAAAGTCAATATCAATATCAATCCTTTGTTAAAATTGCAAAAGGTGATAGAAGGAATGATTTAACAGCAGGAGCCTAATTCTTATCTCTTCCATGGTGCTTTTCATATGTGCAAAACAGATAAATTGCATTTCCTGACTGGTCAGTCTTTGAAACCTGCAAATGAAAACAAAGGATATGTGGGATTAGAGAACTAAAATCCAAGCAATAGCTTCAGGTTATGTAGGAACTATATTTAAGTGGTTTACATTTAAAATCAACTGCAGTCTTGCATTCTCCACAACAAATTCTTGCATTTGAAAAATAAAAAATTGGAGGACCTCTGTCTCCTGTTGGATAGCCCTGTGGCACTCAGTGGGAATAACCAATGCTCTTCATGGAAGCACTGTCCCTTGCAAAACTGTCAAGGTCAGTTGCTGTATCATTTTTCTACTCTGTTTTCCATTAAAACATACACATATCAACATTTGTTGGGTTTGTAGCACTTCCAAGCTTTCCACTTGAGCTAACATACAGGAGCTGTCATCTTTTCCATGTGCACCCTGTGCCTGTGAGTTACTCACATTCTTTGAAGGTTTTGTGGAGCTGCAGCTTTTCACCAGGTGAATGTTGAGAGCTTTCCCTTCTCCCAGCCCTTCGGATTTGTGAGGCATCCATCCTTGTAGGCTCAGCACCTGCCAGGAGTCCTGGAATGTTTTATTGCCAAGGAAAGATTTTGTTTTCATGGGACTGTGGCAGTTCTCTAAGAATTCTGACCTCAGGTTGGAGCCATCCACAAGTGCACAATATAAGTTTACACAAATAAACAAGATGTGTTGCACAATATAAGCTTTATAAGGGAAAGCTTTATTATCACATGCATTTTGGGCACAAACCAGCTTGTTTTATTATGAAAAATCCCACTGGGGAGTCAGCACAGGGAATATTACATGAAGAAGGCAGGCAGATTCCAGCACATTTTATTTGCCAATAAGCAGGACTTTGCACTTGTAATTTTGTTAATTGTCAGAAGTAATTTAAATTCATCAATTATCAATGAGTAATCCTATCTGAAGTGTTTCTAGGAAAAGTTAAAATCCCAGCTGGATTGACACAGCACTTTCTCCTTTAGAGATACATAAATTTACTAGAGTAAGCTGTCTCACATGGTATTTTGGAATGTTCTTGAAAAATTACATTTGAGGCTGAAGTGGGACTTTATTTCTGTCTTCCTGTGTGTGATGGGAGAGGATGTGTCATTTTAGAGGAGACTGATCCACACTTTCCTCAGAGATGCTCAGTGAAAGGGGAAGAGGGAAAGCTCTGATTAGGTTTTAGGAAGACTTTGTCTTTGGGGGGGTGATCAAATGCTGGAACAGATTACCCAGACAGACTGAAATCTCAGACTTGGGCACTTTTTTTGCACTGGATTCCTGACTCTCTTTTGCAGGTTGCCATAGGACAGGTTTTGGCTGTGTCCCTCACCACCTTGCCCTTGTTCTGCAGAGAGCTTTCAGATTAAAATGTGGTGTGCTGTATAAAAATAAACTGTTACTATTACTGGTTTGTGGTGGTCCTCAATTGTGATGGAAGAGCAAGTGATTACATCACTTGGCAGCTATGATGACAAATATATATTTGTCAGAAATAGTTATTTATTTTATATGCACTTGTTAGTTTTCTTTTATTGCTTTTTTTATTATAATGGAACTTGAGGACAGAGACAGATTTCTTCCCTGCAGTGTTAACTACAGTAAGAGGTAGCATTATGGAATGTCATCTATTGCCTCTTAGAATGATAAATATTTCTGAGACAAAACATTGTGAAAACCTATATGTATAAATTCCTCTATCCCAGCTACTAGGATGAAGAGTAAAACTACAGCTTACTATTACTGTGGATTTGTCAGGGACTAAATGACTCCTCTCAGGTAGAGAGCACCTCCTTCCACACACTTCCCACAGTTTCTTTGCTGTTCTTTAAGGTCTGAATGCCAGCAGTGTCTTTTCTATACAGGCCAACATTTTGCATTTGATGCTGCAGAAGAACACTGTGAGATATGGATGAGCAGCCTTTAAATACTTTTTTTCTTGGTCCTTTGTGCCTTGTTAAGTTGAAGAATCTGTGACTATAATATTGAAGTGACTGTGCCTCTTCTACAGCACAGTCAGGCAAGAAGGCCTGTATTGCAGGTGGATGGATTTGGGCTTGGAGAAACTAAAGGACCTTCCCAAGCTGCCCTAGGAAGGAGGTAATATAGGTGACATAGAACTGAGGAATTTTGCCTATTTCCCCCCATGCATTAGTCAAGAAAAGATGGTGCAGACTGGTCAAGATACTTCTTTTCCTTCTGTCTTAAATGTGTTCTGAACTTGATGAATTTCAGTGGCCATCAAAGCAAGGAAGGCTTGGCTGCAGCTCTAACAAGTGAGAGCAGTGTGGGGAGGTGTTGTGCAGGCGCTCCCAGCTGTGCTAATGGCCTGCAAGCCTGACCCCCTCAGTGAACTGCCAGGCCTCTCTAGTTCAAAGAGGAGAAAGGGGAATTGGGCTGTAGTTAGTGCAGTTCATCTGGTTTCTCTTGCATCGAGTCTGGATCCTTTGTTTTAAAGGATGTTGGGAAACTACCAAGCAGAGAGATGAGGTAAGGGCTGACTGAGGAGCAGGAAGTGTTCTATGAGGCAAAACGACCATGGCTAAAACCTTCCATAGCAGCAGAGCAGAATAGCTCTGGCTCTGCCCCATTGGCTCAATTAAACAGTCAATTAAAATTACAGGTGTAAGAAAGACCAGGAAAAAAAATCAGCAAATTTTACAATACAACAGATTCTATTTACATTTAAGAAAAGTTTTAAATCTTGTTCAGTATCTACTGCTTTTGTTCAAAGGATGTGCATTTTTAAAATCCAGCTGAATAACTTCCTGAAATTATGGTACTTGAACAGTTCTGAGTTTGTTCTTGGTAGCTTTTTGGTTATTCATCTAAAACAATAATATCAATACAAACATAGAAGCCTTTGGTGGTAGCAGTGATGTTAAGTATCAAGTTGCTCAGGTTTCCAGGAGACATATTTGAAGTTCAAAAAGTCAGACTTTGAAAAATTAGGTCTTCACACAATCAAAATAAGGATTTTCCCCAAATGTTTCTATCCTGTCTTTTGAATACATGATGTTTACATACTTCAAGAAAAATGCTTCACTGTTTTTCTACAGATGCATTGTTGAATGAAAAAAATAAAGTAGGAATTCTTGTTCTCAGAGGTGGAGTGCGCATGGAATTGGCCACTGGTGTTATTAGGAGCTGGTATGTCTGGCACTTGATATGCTTTTAATACACTGGGCAATTCTGAGCAAAAGATAAGGAAATGAGGAACTTAGTATAAGGTCTATTAATATTCCCAAGCCTGTGTTTTCACAAGTCCAGTCCAGGGTCTTTACACAATCACTATGCACTTTTAATGACCTCTGGTGCATTTTTATACCCCTAAACCATTTCTGTATGAATGTAGCCATACATAAAAAATGTGCACATGCCAGTGACTGGTTTGAGACTGAAAATTTGGCATTTCCACATCCTCGGCTATCACATAATTTCACAAATACATTTATATTAAGTCAATGGTATTAACACTGTAGCTTTTGTGATAGTTCCTGTAATATTTTTGAGTGCTATTATAATAGCTCCTCTATTGCCTGCCCCTTTTAATGATTCATAAATTCCTTGATTTCTATGAACAGCAAACTATAATAGCACTATAATCAGGACAGCATGCTAAGGTATAGCAGAAACTTCTGCTGCCTGACTACCTCCAGCTTTCCTTCATTGCCTGACTAAATTGTTCAAAATGAGGTTTCCACTACAATTTGAAACAAGGAACTCCCGAGTTCAACACGAGCACCACTGAAGGAGACCATGCTGAAAATTAAAAAGCAAAATAGACAATAACATGTACCACATTTCAAATGGAGTAAATGCAAGAGCATTCACTGTATAACAGGCCTATTATTAGCTCTACCATAATTTCTCTCTTTTCCTTTTTCCCTCATTTGGTCCTTTTAACTAACAACTTCCCCTATCCCCCTCCTGCACCTCCTGTACACTGCAAAGACATGTTCTGTCACAGTCATACTTCCCAGGACCTTCTTCTGGTATGTTTTAACAGCTTCATTTGAAAAGGCAAAGAGTGGGTGATAACTACTGGATTTGGGGCTCTCCTTTTGGTTTTCCACCTATTAGGACTAAATCAGTCCATAAAAACTGCAGTAAGTGAAATATCATAGGCATGACAGAAATTACAGATGTCATAATCGGGGGTTTCTATGTGTTTTCTTACTGTGGTTTGTTTTTTCTCCCTGAAGATTTTTAATCCCTGTCTCTGAGAATTTGGTACTGGGTACAAAAACTTTTCCAGAAATGAGTGATATAATTTAATTTCATTCCATCTCAGTCCTGGTTAAAAGCTGTGACTGTCAGATGGCCATACCATGTCTTACGTGATCAGTCTGCTTGAAAGGTGTTTATCACAAAACTCCCCATTTTTCATACCCATCTTGGTAGCTTTCTCCTCTGGCTGGACAGCCATGGAGAAAAGTCTCCTCACTTCTAGAGGGTAGGTGTGAGATGCTTTAATTTCATCAAGAAGCTGGTGCTGCACTGGTTCATGATGAGATGTGCTCTGTAGAGAAACAGAGAGTTGTCAATGTGCTCCTTTTGCAAGCTGTTAAGTCATAAAAAATAAACCTGCATTGATCAGAGTTCATTCTGTATGGAGTGATTTTTCCTGTGCTCAGTGCTGGCCTAACTCTGCATTTGTTGAAGTCAAACTTGTAACAGAATTAGGCCAACTGAGTACTTTTGAATGTCACACATTTTATATTTTTTTAGTTTTTTTTTTTTTTTTTTTAATTTTCCACATCTAGTTTTTGCTTTTCTAAAGGAATTTCTGGCAAACCTCTTTAAGCATTAACAACCAAACAGGTATGAATTCTATCTTCATCCTTCTGCTTCAAAGCAATACTTGTAATAGCACTGAATGACATCCTGCCTTGAGGCCAATGGCAGCTGTGGCTGATTAGGGAGGAATGTATAAAGTAGACAGTAGAAAAACCAAAATGGAGATTAAAGAGAAAGCACATCATCTCACAGGAATAAGAGAATTTATATATCAAGGCTTGGAGTTAGGTAAACTAATGTTTAGTTGAAGAGATTATTTTCTAGATTGACAGTAACTATATCTGGATGAAATATGTAAATGTTATTTTCACTCACCCCATTTTGTTCTGAAGATGTTACCTGCCCACCTGCTCTGTAAAAGGGACTCTGTTCTAGGACTGGTGAAATTTAGAAATCATCTTCCCTTTTCTTTTGCTCATGCTACGTTTCCATTTTAACTGTCAGTTTCTCACTTCTGTAGCAATTATTGCCCCATTCCACTGCATGCAGCAAATATGTTGGTAATCATTTAATATAACTTTCCTTTAAAACCAGCTACTGTGCTGGAAAAAATGGAAGTTAAAAAATGTGCCTGGTTTAAAAGAGCATTCCGTTGCAAGTAGTTTGTGATTTGTATAATTCAACATGTATAATTTAAAAGAGAAATAGAATCCATCTAAGCTCTAATCTACTGGAATGTTCAAGTCTGTCCAAGAATTGTGGCTAAAGTGATAAAGTTGAGGTTTATACCAATGATGGCCCTGGTTGAACTGGGTTAGGGCTTGTGTTATCCAGTATTGTGATTTAAAATCAGGTGAACTTTGAACAGAACTTTCAGATGAAATGCTGCTATATCGGCTAGTCGAGATTTTAAAAGTCTGGAGAGGGATTTTAGAAGCATCTGCCAAAATTGAGTAAATTAACAGGCTGATGAGAGATACAGTTCTTGGAAATGTGAATTTTAAAAAGCTTTTTTAAATTTTTTACCTATTTTTAGATTCTGTATTGGGTTTAACTTCTTGTGGAAATTTCTGTGTCACAAGGACAGATAATGAAAAATTTGAAATTAATGAAGTACATCAATGTGAGAGATCTGAACACCTTCCAAGGGTAGAGCCCCTTTACTTGTTATTAGCTGTTACTTTTATTATCATAAATTTGTCTACACTGAATGAATCTGTCTACACTTCTGCTCTGCCAGGTTTTCAGGCTCTCTGAGTGTACTTCAGGCAGTCTGAATTTCATCCCGTTTATTTTCTTTGATGAGCTGACCAGTTTTTCTCTTTGTAACATCCCCTGTCATCTTACTGATACTACCCACACTTCCTGACCTTGTAGATGAGTTTTCCATGTATTTATGTAGCAGAAGCTTTTCTAGAGAGTGTGGAATCTGTGCCCATGTATTCTATTGTGATCAGTAACTTGTAATTCTTCTTTTAAAAGTGCTGAGGGCATCTTTAGGCTTGATATCCCTTTGGTGAGCTGTGCCAGCAGTTTCTCTTGCAGCTGTACAAACTCCTAATGGTATTGTTTCCTGAAATAATAATGTTTCAAGAGTCTGACATGGCTGTGAAGTCTGGGGTTTGTATTTTTCTAGATTGTGGTTATCACTAACCTCTCCTGAGTCCAGTTCATATTCTGACCAGGTGTTAAATGTATCTGCTAATGATTTCTGTATCTTTTTCTGACATATCTTTCTGAGCTCTGAATTAATTCTGTCTATTCTTGGAGTTATGTCAACCTTCAGACTTTCTAATTTCTTGATGAGCTGTTCTGGTGTGGTACTGATTTTCTTTGGTGTTTATTCTTCCTCCCCCAGGAAATTTATGTCTGATCCTGTCATCAGTCCCAACCTTGTTTTATGTACAATAAAATAGAGAGTTCATTTTTAAGCAGTCTCTCCTTCCTGTTAGCAAACTGCCATTTGCCATTTCATAGGTGTGCTTCTGTTTCTCTCAGTGACCTTATGCTCTTTATGTGCTTGAAAAGAAAAAAAAATCTTTATTTACAATTTCCTCGCCTTATGTGAACTTTTCCTTTCATTTTCCCCCTTTGCTTTCTTTATCAGCGTGTCAGTCTCTTAATTCCATGCTATAATCTTTGTAGTTGTCATTCCTGTCTTTATTTTTGTACCTTAAATATGCCTTTTTCATAAATTAATTTTCTTTCATTTTTCTCTTCATTCTCAATATATATTTTACCACAAGGTTCTGATGCCAGACAGCACATCTCACCTTTGGGCACATAATAATTGACTTTCAGTACTTTCCATTTCCTTCTCTGTCTTTTCCTCCAGTGCTGTTTTCCATCCACTCTTACCCACGGTTTCAGTAACTCTCCTTGCTGAATTCAGAGGTTTGATTTTGTGTGCCTGTATTTTTGCCACATTGTCACCTTAATTAAAATTGTAACTGGACTGTAACCACTGCTGAATAGATTCCAGGTCTGTCCTCTTCTGCTGAAATCCTAGGTGAAGCCCAATTCCTGCTCTTATTCTTTAAAGTATTCCCAAGGTGGGGATTCTCCTCGCTGGTGCTCCCAGCGATGCCGTGCTGCAGGACGGGCCCTCCCAGAGGCTTTGGGATGGGCTCTGGTGCTGCACCCTGCTTTGCAGAGTGAGGTGGCTGTCACTGTGTCCCTTTGGCAGCACAGGGCGTCCCCACAGCACCAAGGGCTGCTTTTAGCTGTCGGAGCCACGAAAGGGGCTTTGTAGAGCAGTTCATAGAAATTTGAAGTTGTTTTAACAATAGGGCTCCAGCCTTGCTGACGGGAAAAGTAATTTATTTTGCAGTCTCTTCACACAGAATAACACAATCACATATAGTAGATGCTGTCCTTCTGCACTTTGCTATACAGTGTTAATGACTGGCACTTAAATACTTTACAAATTGAATTGCACTTGTATGAGAAACTGGATTGATAAAATAAATTACTATATCTTATAGGTTAAGGTTTTGGTTCAGCAATTGTAGCTGTTACAAATTACCTAAACCCCTTTTTATATTGCATTTCACATGGTTATATCTTACAACCAGTCTAATAAAAAATTCTATACAAAAATTGTTTGATATTAATAGTAATCATTAACAACTTGATAGATTCTTGTTAAGTATATTTGCAATACATTTAATCTTATTAAACTCAGCTCTGAGTTGTTTCTTCTGAATATTATAGGTCTTTATGAAGCTAGCAGTATAAAGAAGAGATTTCAACCATTTTCGGCCAAGAATTAGGTTTAGCTTAATGGATCAATTCTTTTCTTATTAAACTGAGTCTGACCAATGCCAAGTAATACATTCAGCATTGATCTTTGTCTCACCCTGCTGTAGCTTGTGCTGTCTTTATGTACATGAAAATAAGGTGCCAAGAATGAAAACAATGCCTGTATAATACAAATATAGAATTTTTCAGACTTCCATTCTGCTTATCCTTTCAGTTTGTTATTAATGTCTTGTTCAATGCTTTTCTAAATGTCTTTTTAAAAGAACTTTTCTTTCCATAAAGAATATTTCTCCTTTTCTGTAATTAACAAAAAGGAAGATGAATAATGATTTTAAAAAGTTCTATTTACAACTGACACAGGTAAAAGCCTTGATAAGAATCTTTCATCCTGTTTTAGAAGGCCTGCCTGTTCAATTTTTTTTTTTAATGCATGAGATTTACACAATGAAGTTTAATTTCTAAATGAAGGGAACCTTGTTAACAACTAATCTGAAGCAGTGGCCTCTTGGTCTGTCTTTATAAAAAATCCCTTGATTTAATTTGAAATCTGAAAATTACATGAAACTGGAGACGTGATAGTTCCAATAATGACGAAAATTGAGATGATCTCAATTTCTCAGTTTCTGCTGAAATTCATTTTTGTGCACTTTAAAGTTCCGAGATAAATACTTTGTGAAGACTGAAATTTCAGATGGGAATTCCATGAGAATTTTGTCCTTTTTAAAATTAGTTCCCAAATTTCTCATTTGCTCTACTGAGATCTCATTCAGTGTCCGTTTGTACTTACAAACATACCTCGGGTTTTTGTTTACACTGTGAACCTTTTCCAGTATTCTAAGTGTGCTCAGAGGCAGATTTTCAGTGAAAATACAGGCTTATTATGTAAGTAATATCATGGAAGAGTTAACCATCTTCTTTTACTGTTGCAGAATTGCTGCTGTGGCTTTGTAAATGCAAATAATGGTGAAATAAAATGATAGAACTGTGCTGTCAGAATGCCAGAGCAGAATTTGTAGGGTTCTTTTTGTCTATTTTAAATTATTTTCACATTTCATATTTTCAAATGTGATATATTTTTAAATAATCTAGATATTCGAAAGAGTTTATTGCACGTGTCCTGTGTACAATATTGATTATAGAAAAAAAGCCATTATTGGGAAGTAAAGGTGCTTTCTGCATTTGTATTTACAATCACATTTGTGCTTCGAAGGGATGATTCTGAATATGATTTTGTGTGTATAGGTGCAGCTGATCAGTACACAGTGTACACAGTACTCTCTATTCATGGTTGGTTCTTTATATCACAGAATATTTTATCTGATCTGGAATCTAGAACCTTCTGTGATAAAATTACAGTCTTCCACTTCTGGAATTAAATATGTGCTGCTTTGTGAGCTCCTAGAAAGCAAAATAACTGCAACACTTACATAAATCCCGAATTCCATCCTGTAGAGGGCAATGGTACACATAAATGTAATGTAGTGTGGTACAGAAACACGAGCAGCTGAGACCTGTAAATCCTTCCAAAGTCGATAATATGATCAGTCCTAAACAGGAACTTGTGTGCTTGCTGTTACACCCTGGCCTGTGTGGTCATCTAAAACCTGCTGGATAGGTTTTTTCTTTATATCTTTTTTTTTTTTTTTTCTAAGTATTTCAGGAGTTAATAAATGACAGAAAATGTTTAAATATTAAGAAGCTATGACTGATACATTGAAAGCAGATTAAATAATATGAGTGCCCAAATTCCAGTGAAATTCAATGGATTTGCTTAAAAATCCCAGTGTTTAAATATTTGAAAGAATATCAGGCATGTCAGTAGTGAGGACTTAAGTGGCACTGAACAGAGTGGTTTGTTTGAAATTAATGAGAGTTTTGTGGTGTAGAACAGCCATAGAACCCTCTGAATATTTATTTATGGCAGGTTACAGTGAGAATTTCAGTTTTATTTTATTCCTTCGTATCCAAGCTTTACAGTGGCTCTGTGTGAGTGAACTCCTGTGTCCTTTTCTCACTGCACATTCCTGGGTGTAAGTCTGGCTCTGGTACAGACACAGCATTATTATCTAAGGCAGCTGATGTCTAGATCAATACTAGTAAAGTATCCATAAAGGTTTTCTTGATTTGCTTGAGGAATCTTGCAGGGATGGACCTCAAGGTCCTTGAATGGGGTCAGCTTCTTTCTGTCTGAATAGTGAGTGTTTCTTTCTCTTCCTAGGAGGGTAAAATGAGACAGTGTGGAATTCTGACTAATATCTAGGTGCCACTCACATTTGTATATTCCCAATCCACTGGAGTTGCTCGGGCTCAGCTGACACAGGGATGTGAGTGAGAGTGAGTTAGTTGAGGGTTTATCCCAGCTCTAACACAATCTGTTCCTCTCAGCCACTCTCTTTCATAGATCAAAACAACAGCTTTGCCTTTCATTGCAGGTAAACAGCTGCTTCCTTCCTGCAGTGGAGCTCACTTCTTCAGCTGTTTGGAGTGAGCTGCTGGTGGCATAGTTGGGTTTCCAAAGGACAGCTTTTCCAGGTTTTGGGGGACATTTATTTTGCTAAGACTTTTCAGATGTCTGCAAATGTAGCTTAATTTCAGAAAGGCTGCACACCCTGGGATCTCCCAATGACTTTGCATTTTTTCATTTATCCCAGCTCCTTTTCTTTGCAACTTTCTTCATTCCAGTTTAAAATTAGTCCCTACCCAGTGCTGTTCCCAGCAATATTTACTTTCTCTCTCTCTGATACAGACCTTGTCACAAGGATCCATGTCAGTGTACTGAAAGGCAGGCTGGCTGTGCCACCCCTCATTTTGGTGTCATATTTGTAGCATATTTACATATTGTAGCATATTTGCAAAAGATTTTAAGAGATAAAGCAATAGGAGAAAGAGGAAGATTGCATTACATTCACTGAAATGAAGTTTCAAATCTTAAGTTCAGGAATCCTCAGATTAATAAAAGCAAGGAGGGGAAGGGCCAAGAATAAGTCAGTAGTGAGGAGACCTCAGCTCTGAACCTGGCACCTCTCTGTGATTTTTGTGTTTGTGCTGTCTCCAGGATGGAAACTTCAGAGGTCTCCTGGAAGCCAAGAGCAAACTGCAGCAACTGTGTTTTGCCGTCCCCTCTGCTCGCTCTGGAGTGTGCACATATGTGGCTCAGAAGTAGGAACAGATGATAAACTATTGTTTTGAATAAATAAATCTTGAGGGTGTCTCTATTGCTGTTCTCTTTAACCTCATTTGTTTACCTTAGAACATTTTCTTAAAGTTTTCTGTGCATGTCTGTCTGTAGCGCAGCATTGTTTTGTTCTGTACCAGGGAAACTTGCAGGCATCGCAGTAGGAATTGGATGCAAAAATCTGGGACTGGATGGGATTTAAATGGCTTTGCTTCTAAAACAGAGTTGCTGTTTGCCTTCAAACAAATGTCTGATGTGATATTATGATACAAAATCTACAAAGCTGTTGAAAGGAGATGCATTTCAAGTGTGCAGCTCTGGTGCCTCGAGAACAGGTAAAATCTAACAGATGCGTTTTCCTATGCATTGTTAAAAATCTTCTGTTTTCTGCAGTGCAGAACTTCAATATTTTCCATTTTGCCGTATGTAAGGAATACGCTTTTAAATACTATTTAGTCTGTCAAGCTCTTAGTACATATGGCTTAAAACTGAAGATCCTATTTAGATACAGATTTTTTATGCAAATGAATGAACTGCTAGAAATCAATAATGTATTTGTGTGTAAACAGAATGCATGCCTTGCCTAGACTTTTAACCTGATAGATGGCAGACCCATAATAACCTTTTTTTTTACTAAATACTTCATTTCTTAACCAAGCCTTTCACTTGCTGTGATAACAACATATTTCTAAAATTTTTCCTGTTTGTATACAAGCCTCCAGGACAACATACAGTATTCAATCAACAAATGTCTAAGCCACATGCCAGTATTGTTGGGCTGTTGGCTACAGAGGAATTTTAGTCATCACAATAAAAGGAGCAGTTTTGCCTTATTAGTGTGCTGTTAATCCTACCAGAAGTGGGAATGTCCTACTCAAGCTGCAATTCAAGGGAGTTCCATCTCAGAGAAGAATTTAGGCTGGCCAAAATTTAAAATCCCAACAAACTTTAAGGTGGGATTTTTAAATAGAAATGCTTCAATTAAATTGCCACATTACACATTTCAAAAGAAAATTTACTGTAATTTTTTTCAGACTTTATTCCTAATTTTGAGAATTCTTCCCCCATTTTAATGTTTGCTGTTGCTATTTTCTAGTTTTTTGTTTTCCTAGTGGCTCTTAGCACTGCGTAGCTTCAGAAAAATACCATTTTCCCCAAAATAGGCACAGAGCAAAGAATAATAAAAAATGGCTGTTCACACAGTCCTGCTTCCAGGCAGAAAACCTTTGGTTTGGGTCAGGGTTATTCCCATGTGTTCAGCCAGCAGTTTGCTCCATATCCACTGTGTGCTGAGAAGCAGGGAAGGGCACCTGTTTGGTCAGCTCTTCCAAGGAGATGCTGTCTGCTCTCCAGCCTGGAAGGAAGGAGGCTCCAAGGGATGTTATGGGCAGGGGCCTATGCACACATTCCTGTGAGGGCCCTCTGTTCCAAACTGCTTCTTTACAAAACTATGTGAGCTTCAAAAATGAGCTGAAAATAAAGGTATGCTTCAGATGATCATATCCAGTGCCATCTGATCTTGTAAGATTTAGATAAATGCATGTTTGCTAAGTGTGAAAGGACAATTAGCCATAGATTTTAATCAAAATTAGTCAATAGTTGAAGTGAGAGTAACGAACACTGCAGCTTGTTGTATAGTTCTTCTCTCCGACTGTGTTTTACTGGCTTGGGGGCCATACCTTGACCTGTCCAAAATAGAATGAATTTTTAATATACCATGGGTCTGCTGGAAGCAGTTCTCTTCCAACTCCTTTACTGAAGTTCATGAGGAAAAAGGAACCAAGAACATGGATAACTGGTACCTCAAATTGCGAGTGCAACTGATGGTTATCAGTTTGGAGGTGCTTATGTGAGTGCCCTTTGGGGTGCCTTTCTCTCCACATACACCCTGGAATTCTGCAGAAGGTCATGTCTGAAATCAGCATGGGGATCAAGGATATGCAAGTGAAAAGATCAGTGTGGAAGGAAACAGATGGGAACAGTTCCTGGAGATGAAGGAAGGCACAAGGCAAAATGAGTAATTGCAGAGCTATAGACAGGTGTCAAGGCAACTGTGAAAATGAACCTGGAGGGAAGGATTGTGTTGTGTAAATGTACAGACTGACCCCCAGTGCAGCCTTACCCACTTTCTCCTCATATGTTAAGATAAGTTTAAACAATTTTTCTTACAAAGCTGGCAGACCAGAGGCCCATTTCCCCCATTGCTTGGCTGAGAGGCCTCCAGCCCTTGCTGGAGAAACCAGCACTCAGATTGAAAGGGTTTCCTCCTTTGGTCCATTCAGCCCTCACTTCTCTCCTGAGAAAGGCATTAAAAGTGTTGTCAGGTGTGCTGCTCTGATAAATAATAATGGCAAACATCCATTAGGAGTCAGACCTGGAAGTACCAAATTCAGTTTGTATAGACTAACAAATGGGTGTTAGGCAGTAATGACCTATGTTTGATCCCACAAAACGGCTTCCATTTCCAAATGCTGAGGATAATAAATAAGAGTGTGGAGGACTTCTGCAAGTCAATGAGCTTGGGCTTCTTCACAGCAGTAAGAAAGAAAATGTGTGGTGTGGCCTTCCCAAAATCCCTCTCTGTCTGCATCAGGCTGCTCTTTCCAGAGTCTCTTCCAATACCCACTGCATGAAGCAGTAGGGATCAGGTGCCTGGACCTACTGGAGCAGCCAGGCTGTCTCTTATCCTGGACCACTTGCTGCTTGGACACATTTAAACAATTCCATAATGGAATAATTCAGCATTTTTATTGCATAGTAAGTTTGTGAGTTGCTTTTTAATTTTGATCAAAGATTGTTTTGCCAATGGAAAGGTTGCTGTTGGAAGATAGTTATGCAGACCTGAGGAATGGGAAATGTTTGTTAGATTGTCCTGTTTGTGTTTAGGATTTCCCTTACCACCAGTTTCACTTTTACTGAACCTCAGGAGCAGGACCATGCTGAGCTGGGGTGGCTGAGCCCTGACATGGGGCTTTTCTAGGCTGAGCCTCTGTTCAGAGCTCTCTGGGTGACTCTGAAATCCTTCCATTGCTTAGATCTGCACTTAGGGCAGGATGTGCAGCACAAACCCTTGGAAAAGAGACACTGTTCAGTGCCGAATTAAGCTGGTTTAAAATCATACCTTTAGGAGAAGAAATGTGCCTTTGTATAAAGAGGAACTTTGGAGCACTCAGAAAACTGAACTACTAAAAAACCTAGGTTTTGAGCTGGTCCCTGTATTGCCTTTCCACACACAAGGAGTGTTCGACTTCCAAATGGATAATTTTGAATATTTTTCTAGGTATCTTCTCCACTTTTTATATTAACAGAGGAGATTTTTAATAAGCAACATAATAAAATGTGCTCTAATAAAGCACATTTTAATCTTTTTCCTATTCACCCTTTTTAGAAAACTGAAAGATGAATGAACAATTTGTTAATCCAAAAAAACTGCTGATAACATGACCATTTAAATAACTATATAACTGCAAATACATATTAAAATAAGTTCAACTATTTAAAAACAATTACAAATCACTTACAGTAGTCATCTAATGTATACTTAAAGGCAAATACAGATTATATATTTTTCAAATGGATGGAAAAACTATTCCAGCCACTTGGTGTCTGAGAAGCAAATGAGTGATTGCTTTTCTGGTATTAAACTGGGGGACTGCAAACATTAAAAAAATCACTAGACCTTGAATTATATCAAAATATAATTGGAATAAAATAATTCAGAAGATAATTCAGTCTTGCTACTAATGTCGTTTACACAGATAGCAATGCTAATATTTTTTCCTTTGTTGTAGACTTAGTCAGTTTAACTCTGTGGGTGCCAACCTGACCCTCTGCACCAGGGACAGTTTCTGTTTAAAGGTAGCTTTTGGGCTTAATTTTTTTTCCTGGAAAACATCCTCTGTTTTTGTAGGTCTCTGTGACATTCAGAGGAGTAATGCAGGTCCTGCAACACTCAATAAAGATTTCCTAAGATTCTTAGGAATTTCAAGGTCTAAATAAACACACAGTAAGAGTTTTCAAAGCACCTGAGAAATTGGAGTTGCTCAAATACATTTGAAAACCTGGTCTTTATTCATTGTACTAATATAGTGTAATTCCTTTAAAGCCATGGAAGTGTTTTGTTTTGGAATTCTGAAGGAAATAAGAGGACCAGTTGCTCTGCCAGATAATGTACTGCTTTATGGTTCGCCTTTTGGACACTGTTTGTTTCTATATTCTGCTTTCTATATCTATAACAGCTTTGCCATGACCAAACCTGTTTAATATCTGGCCTGATAAAAGAAAAACCCAGCCTGAGTTTCAGAATGTGCAGAGCTGCCCTTTGAAATTCTCGTCCCTTCAAGGAGCTCCAAATTCACAAAACTCAGCTTCCCCAAAAGGCCGGTTGCTTTTGAGAATTGTGGCTAACACTTAGAGAATTCTCTGTCAGCAGATTTCCACGCCTGAAGTATAAGCAGATGAATGGAAGTTGTTGTAAGAGTGAAATATTTACTCACTCTGGTCCTCATCTGGGTGACCCAGAGATCAATGAAAGCAATATTGATGTCGTAGGAGGCCAAGGTTCAAACCCAACTCAGTGCCAGTGTGCAGATGGATCCATACCCTGCAAATGCTGTGCTCTTCCTCATGGATAAAATCACAGCCTTGCTTGGGAAGGGAAGCGCTGAACACAGCAAGGTTTGTTCTTTTCTCACAGGCTGTACATGGTGAGAGGCACAGTATTATCCCAGTAAAACTCCAAGTATGATGAACCAGAAGAAACACTGTGCTTTCAGGTTTTTTCAGTCTGTGGAAAATTCCAAGGAGAGTCCAAAGGTGGAAAGATGATATACAACATTTTCCCCGTTAGGTGCTGTCTGAAAAATGGAAAAGTTGTTTTCCTGAGTCTGTCCTGTTCAGCAGGCTTTGTGTGAAGAAGGGCTGCTCTAGCTCCAAGAAAACTCATTTTTCTGTATGGGGACATGTCCTGTGATAACCTGACTAATGCAGGTGCTGCAGTATTTAGGAGATTCTGTTAAATTTGGACTTGAAATGCCTCTATTTTGTCCCTTTTCACTTCAAATGTGAAAAATAATAAGGTTACACTGACTCTGCTCTATCAATAAGAGGTGACACTGCCACGAGCTGGAAAGGGACTGAAAGGAAAGGCAGTTCCAAAATCCAAGGCCCTGCACTGCCTGAAAACTTGCCCCTAAGTTTAAACAGAACACAGCTGGTTTAAAATTAGGATTAAAAAGCAGCATGCCACCAACTTCAAATAGAACATGTCTTATTTAAAATTAGGATTAAGTAGTAGTTTTTTTAACAGTGACAACCCAGCTGACATTTGGAGGGAGTATGTCTTGCCTTGTTTAGACATCATATTCTACCCTTGGTAGATCAGTGGATACAGAGCATGCTTAAGTTGGCTAATTAATTTCAAAAGCAGTGTAGAATTGACTAGCAGGTAATTTAATCTAAAAAATAATTAAAACTATTGAAATTATTACATTGTTGTTTAATTAATATTAGTTAATATTGTAATTTTCAGCCTAAATTATGCTGATTAAAGATTTCTCTCATAAATACCAATAAAATTAATTACAAATTAATTAAATTTGCTAAAAGATTCTCATAATGGACTTCCAGCTATTCTTGATTTTTGCAATAAATAAACAGAAGCATTATTAAGTGGTATATCTTCCTGAGGGAGATATTTAAACATGATATGCAGATATTGCAAATGGAAGGATTTCCCATGAAAATAGACACGCTTAATAGCAAACGCTGTTTTTTCCCTTCCAGTGAAAGGAAAAAAATAAGAGAGCTCAAAAGCAACATTTTTATTTTACTGTTTGGCAAGACAAAATGCTTTCCATTCTGTTCCATCTGAGATTCCAGGAAGATTTGTTGACACATGGCAGTTGTGCCTTCTCCCAGCTCCAGTGTCTTGCATGGTGAAGATTTTTGTAGTAAAGGAAGGCTCTTTTCTACAGTGCAGCAAAAGAAAGGCTGCATTTTGATCTGGACTGGGAGATGGGTAGTGGTCATGGGGGTAATTCTTTGTGTTTAGGGGAGTGTGTGCATAAACTCCTGGCAAAGCAAGGAAAAGCCCCATGCTCTCCATTCATTGGGAATCTTGATTTTGATCCCTGCTCCCATTTCATGTAGTGTGAAAGCTACCAACTATCACAATGTTTGGTAGGGTGAACACCTGCAAATAAATTCAATTACATCAAAATCTCTTGCCAAAAGAGCCCATCAGTTTGTTTTATGAAATAGAAATGTTTTGTTTGTTGTTCTCCAATCACTTCCACATTGGGTTTCCTCCTTTTTGTGGTGCTGTGTCACAAACCAGGTGATAACAGAGGTGATAAGACCTGTAACTGAGCTGTGGTTTGCAGCAGCTTTTCCCCCTTCTGAATTTGGCTCTGCAATTGTAAACTACACTTCCCGTGATCCATCTACCCTCCTACAGCCCTTAAACTCCTTTAAGGGGAGGATTAGGCAAGGAAATAAAGGGAAGTTATTTAGTTGTTGAGTCATGGGGATGATTTCAGAGGAAGGACTTGAGCTGCAGCTCCCAGGAGTTCCTGTGGACATGTGTGTACCTAATATAAGCTTATGTTGTTAAGAAAAAATACTTTGGCATAGTTCAGCAAATCAGAATCTTTTAGCTCTTGTGAGGATGATCTAAAATGATAATTTGAATATTGAAAAATCCTCTGAATAAAGTCAATTTTGGAGTAAGGATGTTTGCTGCCTGTTTTGTTTTGGTTTATTTGATAGGTACAGTGGAAATTCCCCTTGTTGAATTCCGGAATTGCTTGGCATGCAGAATTTCCACTGAAATTAGTAATGTGGTGGTCACAGCTTATGTATCATTAGAAGATTTTCCTTAACCAGACCCCATCTTATGGTTTCAGTGTTCTCTGGAACACACTTAACTAATGAAACTTAGATGAAAGTGGTGTTCATTTAATTTTGATTATATTCTCTATTTTGTCTAAAATACATTTTTAATTGCACTATTTCTGGGGAGCTAATGAGGGGAAAAACTTGTTTCTGAGAAATTGAATCGCAGCTGTAGTCGCAGATAAGGCTGACATTCCCTTCTTAGAAAGAAGCAATCAATGCTGAATGTATCAGGTGAGTTCATTTCTCTTGCTCTGCTTTAATAGCTTATAAAGAAGATTGATTAAGTTCTTGTCTGATAGATCAATAAAGGAATGAAAGTTAGCTTTCCCTCCTTCAAGCATGGGCTTGGTATCTGCTGGCGAATGTAGGAACTGAAGAGAAGTGATGCTAACTTGGGAAGAAATCCCAAAAACTGGGATTCCACCAATCTCATTCCTGTGCTGTTGCTTACACAGCCCAGGAAACTGTAGCCATGGCATTCACAGCTGTATGGTCACAGGGAGTGACCATACAGCTGGATTCCTTCTGCCACACCACTCAACTGTGTTTTCACAACCTTATGCTTTGGTGCAAATTAAGATTTCATAGATGGAGCAACCAGTAGTTTTTGGGTTTATAGCCTTGATAATGCAAGCTTAAAGGACTCTTAATTATCCTGATCCTAATTTCCAGCCATGCAGGGTAACCAATGATTTTCTGGTCTTTGGAAACTTCAAAAATCATCTTATCTTTCAAAATGGTAATTTGAGAGAGTGTCAGTGTACTCTCTAACACTAAAACCTTAGTGTTTAGGATGGAAATGACAAGAAAATATTCTTAATTCTGAATTTCCCGGCAAACCAATGTGTTTGCACTTGACTTTTTTTCAGTGTAGCATTTCACCTCTCTTGCTTCCAAAAGCAGACTTTTCAGGCTTCCAAAAGCAGCAAAGTTTGTGGAATATAAAACAATGTGAAGATGAAGGGAAACAGGAACTATAAAGTGTAGCATTTGTGACAGTAGCAATGT
This sequence comes from Pyrgilauda ruficollis, assembly GCF_017590135.1. NCBI lineage: Eukaryota > Metazoa > Chordata > Aves > Passeriformes > Passeridae > Pyrgilauda > Pyrgilauda ruficollis. The sequence goes on along the minus strand of NW_024524489.1, from coordinate 3,330,147 downwards.
CACGGCTATGAGAAATAACAGAAGTAACATAACATCAGTATTTTATTTGCACATATAAACGCTTCAGTATCTTCTGTGGTGGCCCATGTTTTTTATTTACTTCTGTTGTTGACTTTTATGGCTGTGTCACACACCTGAGCAGAGTCTGCAGGTCTGGAGCTGCCTTTGCAGAGGAGACATCCCTCTTTAGCAGAACGTAAAAGTGAGAGACAAGTTCGGCATTTACCTCATTTGAATAACACGGAAGCCCAGATATTGCTTGTATCTGAGAAAAGATAGTCAACACATGTACTGTGGAGACATCCAGGATGCTAATTAGCTGCAGACAGAGCTGCACAGTTCTCATCTCTTTATATATATACACACAGACATGGGTTTTTTCCTCTCAAGCACAGTTATTTAAAGAACTCCATACGTGGTACAAAATCCAGAGATGAAACCTGGCAAAAGCAGTGTATTGCTTGTAAGTTACTGATGCTTTGTTACTGTTACTACAGTACGTATTAAACTTTAATCTTATTGATTTGTTATTGATTTTTGTTAATAGTGAAATTTCTTGATACAGTGTGACAGGCTACTTGTATCAGCAATTTCAATTAGATCTCTAAATAACTGATTGTATAGACTGTCAACTTCTGTCTTTTCAAATTAACTTTCACATCTGAAGTCCTGAGTGTTCATCTCCACCAAGTAGCTTTGGCCAGGCTTTTCCCATCCTAACAGTGACATGCAAACATGGAAAGGAGATGTGACAAAGGAGGATTGTTTTCCCTATGATTCTCTGGATTTTCCATATTTTTCTCTAATTTTAAAGAGACTATTCTCTTTTATGGTAATTTTCCATTGTCTTTATGCTTATTCAAAGAATTAAAATGAGATAATCCTAGGCAGACAGTTATTTGTAATGTTTCAGAAGAAATGGTATCTGACAGAGAAGTTGGTCTTTGCAGATATCCTGCATTACTAGGGAGAGATGCAACTCTCTTAAAGATCATTAAGAGAGCAAGAACAAAGGTGGTCATATCCCATCTGCAGGTCTTCAGTCATGGATTTGAATTTGTATGTGGCTGGGGTCTTAATATAATAATAAAATCAATTGGTGACATTCATTCTTTGGTAATCATGAGACAAAACCACTGTGCATTACACAATTCCAAAATGGAATCCAGTGACGCATGCTACGGAACTTTCATTATCACAGTTTGCTGTTGTTAGAAGCTGTTATGTTTCCTTTTTTTTTTCAGAGAAAATTAGGCTTTATATTTCAACCAAGTATTTGAACACAGTAAGAATAACATCTGTTGCACAGAAATGCAATTTTCAAAGTTATTTGCATTTTCACCAATCAAGCTTGGTTTCAGGGAAAAAAATCACACTTAATTGTATGACTAAGTGCATTGGATGCCTACGGGGTTGCATAAAAGCGTGAAGGAAAATTCTCTGTAGGGTGGCATATGGAGTGAGCTTCCTGAGGTTTGGAATTGTGGTTTGAAGTGAGTGAGGTGTGACAGAGATGCACTGGGCCTGGCTGAGTCTCCTCTGGATCAGGATCCCACACTGGAGAGCCATGGCTTGTCAGGCCACTAAGGACAGACAATTTTAGATTCCTCATCACGGTGAACCAAGCTGGAAAGCTTCAGTTTGTGTTGTGACCTGGATGGGACTGTGTAGGGAATGCGAGGTGGAGTCCCACCTGCTCCTGACAGCAGTTGTATTTTCAATGAGGAGTGAAGACCTGCCTTCCTTTTCTTCGTTGGCATGAAGTCTTCTAAGTGTGGGATGAATTGTCTAGTTAACGTTGGTTAAAGGTAAATCACTGGATTGTGCTCATAAACTCCCAGTGTGGGTGCTCAAAACTGTGCAGTGCTTTGGAGGTGCAGACACTGAGTCAATGTATCCAGGTAATCTCAGGAAATCACATTTCCAGTGCTGGCATTTTTTTGGGGAAGGTTGGTCAGTTGGTTTTTCTATACTGCCTTTACTCATAAAGTAATTTGTCTGGATTTGTCTCCGTGATTGCTTGTCTGAGTCTTTAGTTTTTCTGAGGAACCAGGATCTCCTTGGGCTCCTCACCAGGGAGGGTGCCCAGGGCATCCAAGAATTCTTGTCCTGTCTGCTGTGCACATGGGAAATGTGAGATGTCACCTCTTGTTGTTCTTCATGATGAAGTGACAACTTCAAGAATCATCTCCTAGTTCTCCTTGTAAAGGCCAGCTGATTTTATGAACACACTGGTTAGATTTTTGTTTTACCCATTTTCCATCAAGACTGTGGCTGTGTCCTGGTGCAGAACTAACCTGGGGACTGAAACTATTTCCTATAAATTAGAAGAGTCACATGTGCTTGATACCTTTTTCCATTAGAAAACATGTGCACCTGCTAAAAATAGTTAGAACAGTTCTGAACAGAACCTGGTTGTTGAAATTTAGTCTAAACGTTTTCAGTCAGTACCGTGGCTGCAGTGTGACTGAGAAAATTCTTTTCCAGTTGGCAGGTGATAAGGAATTTTCCAATATAATACCTTGAAGACAGTGAGGGATCATCACTACATAATGTGATTTAACTTCAGAATAATTTCAAATTCGGTGAAGAATATAAAAACATTTCTAATTTATTACTCTTTATTTTACTGTAATTAAAAATGGAAAAAACTCACTAGATTTTTTTTTTTTTATTTTCAACTGTTGGTTCCTTGAAAAATTATTTTCTAATATTATATAAATATTGCTTTGGATTTGCTTAACTATAAGCATTTCAGGTTTGGTTTTTTTTTTTTTTTTTTTTTTAATAATTAGATCTTTTGATTGAGAATAGTTTATGTCTGACAAAACCTAAATGGGGCTGACAGCCCCATTGGAAGGATCATCTCATTCCAACCCTGTGTCATGGGCAGGGACACCTTCCACTAGACCAGGTTGCTCCAAGCCCTATCCAGCCTGGCCTTGAACATTTCCAGGGATGGAGCCCGTTGTTGGCCTGGCAAATATTTGCGTGGACATCTTGCAGTTCAGTCTAAGAGGAGCCTCTGACATGCTGAGAGCTCACTTGACTCTGTAGCCTGTGGTTTTCTTGCACAACTAATTGAATTGAGTAATCAGCCAGATCTTGTGTTAGATGGAAAAGGTCACTTGGGTGCTGACATCTGGGGAATGTGGTAGCATTTCAGCCTGTAGTAGTTTTCCCAAAGCTGTTTGTACCCTGGCACATCCTCAGGGACCTGTTCCCTAACCCCCTGGGAATTCCAGGCATGGTTATGTCTGCAGAACTGTTCCCACTGGGCATCTTCTGTGTTGTTTCAGGAACCCCTCTTCTCTGGAGGGCCCTGCAGGCTTGATGCTGTGTCAGTTTAACACTGCCCTGTCTAAAAACATGGTTATTATTCATTGGAGTTAAACTTTGGGGTCAATTATTTGTGGTGAACCCAGATTTCTTTGGGGGAGGTCACCTAGCGATGGACAGCTCTCCTCTGGTGTCAGGCAAAGAGCACTAAAATGATAATAACAACGCTCAGGTAAAGCTTTGCAACTCAGATCCTCTGTACCAAACACTGCTTTGTCTTATTACTGAGGGGAGAGGCCTGTAAGAACTACTAATTGTGCACTAACAAAGCCCTACTAAACCTGAACCAGAAGGGACAGACTGGCTTGGAAAGACAAGCACCCCCAACTCCCAGCTAATTGCTTGCATCAGCTCTTTTGGGTCCCTTTTAAAAGCATTCATGGGTTAAGCTAAGCTGTGCAAAATCTGACTTTGGCCCCACTCTGGATTTTAGTGACAGGCCACCTCTGCCAGCTTGGAAATGCTACAAGGAAGTTCAGCAATGCGCAGCATTAAGGGTGTTTGTACCCTGCATGAGGCTCCCTGAAATGGATGCACATGTTTAACTTCCTGCACTGTGAGTAATCCCATTGACTTCCACGAGTGCTCATTCCTGTAAGATTCAGTTTATATGCAAGGCTTGCCACTCCTGGTGCATCAGACGCCTGCTTTTAACAGCTCCTTTGAAAGCTAATAGAGCTGGACTTTGAACTTCACAGTTATAATTCCCTGCATTTAGCTTGGGCAACCCCACAGATGCTAAAAGTGATGGCCACAGACTTACTGGAGTGGAGACAAAATGCTGAGAACAAGGCAAGAAACATGCTTTTTTTCCTGGAAAAAAACCAGGCTTTCTTCTTTCCAGTAACTGCTACAAGAGAAAATTGGTTTCAAATCATCTCAGACTTGGGCCCAATTCTGCCACCTTTTACTAAACTCCTTTTGGCTTTAATCAGAACAAGATAGGGCTGACTGCATAATTTCCATGCTGCTTTACTGATAAATGACTTCCTTATTTTAAAAATTGAATCTTCACTTTAAGATGCAGTATGTATTCCTTTTCCTATCCTAAATTAAGTCTGATTCTGCACTCTTTCCATAAGCAAAATGCCTTAGGAGACTCTGAGATTTGCTTGTGTGAGCACAGCAGCAGGGCCTGAGCTGCGATACACAGGATGCTTCAGATAAAGTGATAAAACTGGTGCAGAGTCCAGCAATATCTTAGTAAATATTGAAATGAAGTACTTGCTAGTCCAGAGCTGTACCCACCGTGTGGGATATCTCACAACTCCTCCTGAACCTGTGTCTGAGGCTACTTTATGCATTAAACACAACAAGGCAGTCAAAGGTGTGCATTACATTAAGATAACATTCTTTCAGGGTCACTGGAGGCATCTGGCTGTGCCTTGTATCTCCGCCTGCTTCCAAGACATTTATCTCGCAGGAACATGTGTGTGTGTTTGTTCTGTTACCTAATCATAAAGTGGCATTTAAAAATGGGTCTCTCTTATTAGCTGATGAGGTCGCCTGGCTGGATGTGCAGCTGCCTGGGGCTGCAAATACACGGCACCTTTGCAGCTGGGGAACTCTGGGCTGCAGTGGGGGAGCAGGAGGCTGCTTGGTGAGTCTGGGATGTGCCACCTGGATCTGAAGGGCCTTTCTGTGGGCAGTGCTTTAAAACCAACACCTTGGGCACAGGTGGTCAGATGCGCACAGGTGTCAGATGGGCCTGTGACCTGCTGGGCATCGCTCTTGTTAGCTCAGGATGTGTTTGGCACCAGCAGCACCAAGATAGCTACAGAAATGCTCTACTTACTCCCTCTTCCCCTGCTTACTGAAGTGCTATTCCCCTGATCAAAGCCTGGCTATTTGGGCTTTACTCAGAATGCTAATTTTAGGAGAACCTCGTGTCCTGTTAAAGAGTTGTTTTTCAGCTACAACCAACCTCAGTTAATGAATCCAGATTACAAGCGCCTGGAAGAAAAATGCTGCCTTAGGTCCCTCAAGTTCACTTCCCAACTAATTTTTAGGGTCACTGGAGTGGGAGTGGTGAGCACCACATTTCTGTCCTTTTAATCCACTGGAGATATTTAAAATACAGGAAGGCAAAGTATCAGGTCATGGTCTTGCAAAGCATCACAATCAGCGAAGTCAGTACAGAGAAGGGGCAAGAAGTCTGAGGTGCCCTTTTTCCTCTGCTGGGTGGGGGACACTGGCATAGCAGTGTCACTGATAGTGCCTGGCAGGTAATGGTTCTGAATATCTGGATAGCAGGGGAAGGAAACAGAGGCAGATGAGAATGTGTATCTGGCAAGAGAGAAGGAAGATTTATTTGAGAGAGCTGCCTGAACAGGACACTGAGATGTGCTCTGTGTGCGCTGCTGCATACAGAGAGCTGGGGAGGAGAACCTGACTGAGGCATGGGGCAAAGATGATGGAAGTCTGAGGTTTTTCCTTTCAAAAATACAAGACTCAAAGTAGCTTTGTAAATTTGTAGTAATCTGTCACGGAAAGGGGTGATTTCACTTGAGAATTCTCTGTTTAGCAAAATGGGTTAGTTTTTTGGAAGGCTTTAAAATAGGCTACATTAGAGTTTAGAGCCTTTTAAGATCCTCTCGTCCCTGGTTTTGAGATGCATGCAGTTTTTATTCCTGAAGCTTTTACATTTTAGCAACACTAGCTTTTAATTCATTATACAGCAGTATGGAGCTGTTGAGAGAGACATAGCAGCTTGATTCATTTGAAATCCTAGGACAAATAGGCTTTAAAAAGCAAATGCATTCATTCTGACACTAATTATGTGTCTTTCCCACATGTCGTAGTATCTTGTGTCACAAATTGCTCTCATTTGCTACTCAGTGCAGAATGTCTGAGAGACGATGAGTGCAAAACAATGTGCTTAAAGCAGGTGTAGGACAGGTCTAAAACCTATGAAGAGTCTGGGGGCAGTACAAAAAAAACTTCACACCAAAGGGATAAATAAAGCAAAATCAAATGCATCTTTCAATGGGTATTAATTTTTGCTAGATTTTAGGTGCAATTTTGCAGCATGTAAAATATGCTGCTGCATGCCCAGCAAACAGAAAAGGAAGATGCTGGTGACCTTTGAGGCACGTGTAGTTTTTTCCAGAGAAAGGGTAGATGCTATGCTGAGTGCAGACACACTTTTCCATGTATATGAATGCAGAGGATTTGATGTATTTAAGTGAATTAGAAAAAACTTGTGTTACTGAGCCAGCGCTTGTTGCTGGATAATGGACAAGACTGGTATTGCTCTTGTGTAACTAATCCTGTAATAGTGTCACAGGTTATTTGGTACCAACTGGTGTTTCTGTTCTCCTTGGAAAAGAGCACCCTTCCCAGCTCAGAGATTAGAAGTTGACAAAAACCAACATGAGAAAAGAGATCATTAAAACCAAAGATGGTTTGTTTTTAATTTTGGATAAACTGCTTCTGTTTCTTGCGAGAGGCATCCTTGTCATGTCCAAGAGTTTGAAGCAGCAAATGTCTTTTCACCTGTGCTGCAGGATTCAAACCTGGCATGCCTTCCACGTAATGCAGTTTGACAGTTCATTTGAAATAAATGTGCCGATAACCCTTAAAAGTGGTAATAAAATACTCTTTGCTCTACTGTACAGATGATTAATACCACTAAAGTAATTAAATTCCATTAGGCTGGGGTTCACATACCCAAGGAATTGGTGCCAGGATTTAGCAGATCTCTAGCGAGGACAAAAGACTAATGCCTTTTAAAGCAATGTTTCACAAGTAAAATCCCAGGAAAGTCTATATTAACTTAGGACATCTGCTTGTTGTGATTGTTTGAGCTATTGATGCATTGGATCATTAGCAGGGGACTGTGAACTACTGTTTTCCTGTTGACAGGGATCTCTCACCAGGAGCTGTGAGGTTTCTGCAAAGGGAGGAAAAGCAGAGCAGGGCAGCCAAGCTGGGGCTGGTGCCTGGGCTTTGACTTACAGAATTATTGCTAACTGTACACTCTCTGATGGTAGGAAACAGCATTTTGCCCCCAGCCATTTTTCCCAAGATCAGAGCCAAAGTAACTCTGTCTCCTGCTGTTTTGTAGCTGTAGATTCTTAAAGAGTGGCATTATTGTAGTCGATGAACAGTTTGCCCCCGTTCAGATGGCTGCAGTAATGACCCACAGGGGAGGCAGTGCTTAGGCGCTGCTGACAATGTGACCAGGTGCTGCAACATAAGCATTTCATTAAATATTGAAGCAATGGTTTTCAGTTACAGTGGCAAAAAGGAAATTTGGGCTATGTCCAAATATGTGGCTATTTTTTTTTTTCTTTCAACCTCTTCTAATCACATTATTTTTTTTGTGTGACCTTTCTCCTGCTAATTAGCTGCTGCCTTGAGAAGCATTGTGGGTAATATATCCAAGGTAATTCAACATTCCACTTTACACCGTGGTAATCATTCCTAATGTATCAATGATTTATTTACTGCATAGTTTTTTGTGAACTTAAAATATGCAAACCACAAAAAACACCCCAATTTTTATTTTTACTGTATTTCAAATCTACCCCAAAAATACCTAAATAACTTGGACTTCTGTTTGAAAGCGACAGCAAAAAAAGATTTGCACTGCAACCTGTTTCACTTCAAGATGATGTAACCATGTAGGAAGTCAGTGTTGTCAGCAGGTGCAAGAGAGGTCTAAAGGCTCAATCCTGTCTGAGATACTCCTGGGTGTAGTGTCTGGGTGTTGTAAAATTGGTTACTCCACACGACTGTGGTGGATAATATTAGATGATGTACAGTGCTTGCTGCTGTTTCTGCCTGTAGATCTGAGTGTGGGATCAAATGCCACCTTTGGCTAAAACCCAAGGACATATTAAATTCTAATTAAACATAGGTGTCCTTTGAATGTGGCAGCATGTTTTGAAAACATAAATTATCACAAATAAATTATCAAAATCATCAAGAAAGGTGTATACATTCCTAGGACCTGTGTATTAAGCTGTGCTGTACTATATATGCTATATATGCTATAGCACATTTGCTAAACAAGCTGGCAGTTTTCATTATGCTACTTCTGTTATTATTATTTATTGTTTGTGAAATTATACATGAAATTAAATTACTTAGAATAATTTTTGAAATATTTCTATTCTTTGCCATGCACAAACACATTCAGTGCAAATTGTTCCTATAAATATGATCCTGCCCATCAGAGTTTTTTTTCATAGCTTAAAAATTGTTTACCAAGATGCAGGTGCAAAAACAGCCAGAAAAATATTTTAGGGGGAAAAAAAATGATATTGCTCTACTAAGGCCTGTGTTTTACACTATGCACTGATGGAGATTTGAGTAAACAGGTGCTGTTCAAAGTTACAACTGCTTGTGTTCTAATTCTAATACTTGATATGGTGAGATTTTCTTTTCCTCTCTGAAAAAACATTTAAATTATTTTTAAGGGTCACAGTCCATTTTTTTCCTTTCATTTTAAAGAAGCTTTTTTTTAATTTTTTTTTTTTTTTCTGTTCTGCCTTTTAGAGATTTTTGCTTTTTTAAGAAAGGGAAGCAACTACTTTTAAAAAAAGACAAAGGAGAAAGATTGCAATGCAAATATGTATAGCAAAAAAGGAGAAGTCTTGAGATTTTTTTAAACCATTAGCTCTTTCTTCATTACACTTGTAAGCTGCTGCTGTGGTGCTGTGTGGCTGGAATCACGAGGAGGAAAGGCAGCAACTGGTTAAAGCTGCAGGATTATGAAATGCACAAAGCAGCATCTTCTCTGTGTTGGAAGGAGCAGATAAACCCGGCAGTGTATGGAAATGTTTCCAGAATAACAATATTACACTGAAGAAATTGCTGTGATTACAAATCTTACCCTGTGCCCTTTGCAGAACTGGCCTAGTTCTGCACTTCCAGGAGCAAGCTCCAACTGGTGAACTGGCACCAGCCAAAGCTCCAGGTATTTCTGTAAGAATCCCGTTTAACTGCAGGGATTTGGGCATTTCCCAGAACGTGGCATTTGCTGAGGCTCTGGGAAAAGATTCAGTGAGTTCACATATGAAGTAGCCTGGTATAGTGAAATATATATTATGGGATGAAAAGTATAGGGTTCAGTTCTTGCAGCAAACCTTCTATGAAGGCTTTATATGCTCAAGGTTGAACTTAATTTACCTCCTATTCAAAGAACAGCATTCAGATAATTGTTAAATATTTATTTTTTATGTACTTTACATTTTCATATTGTGGGATTTAATATATTGCTGCAAATTTTGTATTTGTTATTTTGGTGACAGAGTTTATTTGGAAAACATAATTTTTGCCCCTGTCCCAAATGTCAAAACCCGTTCTGGATTCAGCAGGATTAGAGTTTTCCTTGACAATTATAACTTGACAACCCCCAAACTCTGATTCATTGTGTCACAGTCATGTAATTTTCTAACAAACAGTTCCATGGCTGAATGATCTGGGACCCTTACCGAAACTTTTAGAGTGCCTGTGATTTACTCCAGCTCTTATCCTTGAAACAATTTGTGGAATGCAAAGATTCAATATTCTCAATTACTGCTCAGTAGCCAGAGGACTTCTTTTCCACCACTCCTCTGGGGAGGAAATGTTCTAATGCATATGTGTATATATGTAAAAATGTTTATATTCACGTTTTTTAACTGCCCAGGAAAGTGGCAGGAAATGGAAAAAAAAAAAAAAAGTTGGCTTATGTGCAAACTAGGTGTTCTTATTAGGGCTATTTTTTGGTCAAGACATTAGCAGACCAACAAAGGGATTTATCATGGTGTGTGAATATTACAGAAATGCTTTTGGCTGTTTTACTGAACGTGAGGCAAGTTCCTCATGGAAATAAATCCATTTTATCTACCCTGCAGGTACAGGGCAGGGCTTCTGCTTTACTTCTTACCAATGGCTTTTACTTCTGAGCCTTGCTAACCTGAGCATTATTCTTAGATCAAGGGGAAGATTTGAGTTGGTCTTTTCTATTAATCTGTAAAAAATTTACTAGCCATAAATGTGTCTGTCTTAATGGTGGGGCTTTGTTATCTCTTTGTTTTGTGGATCTTAAGTTTTTACAAGCCATTACCAAGGTATTTGCACAGTAATGGATCAATCACCACCCTGTCCACCTGCTCAGAATTATCTAGCCTTTTAATATATTATTAATGTCTTTGATTTGCAGAGGGGAAGATTGCAGAGGCTATTTGTAGCTGTCTGTATTATACACTGAAGAAAAAAAATGAAAAATAAATGGCTTTATGGAGAGACAGTCTCCATGAACAAATATTTTTTATATTGCTGGATTTAGGAAACATAAAAAAAAATTAAATGGAGGACTTAAAGGACCAGAACAATTTGTTAAAAAAAAATACAGAAAAGAGGAGGGGCAGTGGAGACTAACAGAACTCTCAGTTGCTGAAGCCTCCTCTTGGTTTTCATGCCTCACCTTGCATTTGTGTGCCTTTTTAGGCTGTTCTGTGCCTCTTCTGTAATAAACTTTCCCCACTGATGAGTTATGGATGCAGAGAAACCAAGGGGCTGTTTTTTGTCTCAGGGTGCACGTTTGCCGCTTTGCCATTCTTTTACATTTTCATTCTTCATGCTGATGAGTCAGTCCAGATTTATATTACCATGTTATTATGGATAGTATAGACTGAGTCTCCTTGAAAGTAATGGCATGTGATTGCTTACCCCATTACTTTCAATGGGACTAAGTCTATGTCATCCTTAGGGACTCCATCCCATTGAAAGTAATAGTCTGAGACTGCCCACATTGTTACTGGGCTTTAAATTGGATTGAATTTATACTGATCTGCAGAGGCCTGCCACAAAAAGCCTCATTTTTAACACATAAAGTTGATAAAAGTTTTTTGCCAGTGTTTGGAAAGTTTAATGAAGTATTTGAAATTGGGTTTGTAATGTTAGAAAGATGGGTTTATGTTGTTCATGGTCCTTAGCGTTTGAGCTGAACACGGTCAAAGGAACCCCAACAGTAACATATTTAATGGAGGGGTTTTCTTCAACTGTCCTTTTAATTACTACTCATGTATTTTCATTTTGTAACCCTCCAAAAGGCTCCTGTTGTGTTTTAGTGACTTCTATATTATATTCAGTTGGACCTTCTCAGTGCCCTATTACTTTCTTACATGTGTAAAATTCTGCCCTAAAAATGTGTATAAATTATGGCACATTGTTTTGAGGAAAATTGCTCACTGCTACTTCTAATAATAAAATATATATTGTACTTTCTCTGGGTAGAAAGTGTCCTTTCCTGAATCAGCAGCTCTTTATCCTATTGGCATAGAACATATTTTTAGGAAAAAATCATCAGTTAATGCGAAAATATTATGGCCCTCCCTCTGATGGCAGCATGTCTGTTAAATTTATTTAGAAGAAGAGCTTTACTTCTACCCTTACTAATGTTAGGTGCTAATGTTCCTTTGGAAAATAAAAGCGCATTTTTTTATACTTTTACCTAGCCATGAAATGCAAGCAGATAAAATGAAATCCATTCCAGAAAGATTAATGTTACAATGATAATGCACTGGATGAAATGGAGAGACTAAACCTCTGTTTTTTCTTAAAGCGTTGATCCCTCTGGAAGTTCTAGGAAGAGGAAATGGTGACTGATGAAATGAGGAAATTTGGCAGAGGAATCCAAAAAGCGTCGGTGTGTCCTTCCCCCAGCTGTGCCTGTGGTGTCACAGAAATGACACCCGTATCTCTGTGATGGTGTGTCCACCTGCATTAAATGCAGGCCGTGGAGTAAATGCACACCATGCCCGTGTTTAATCTATAATGCAACATACAATGTCATATGAGAAATGCACTTTTCTTAGGTAATCACCATGACATAATTTATTTCAGAAGAGATCACAGTGCTACAGCTGTTACAAGTGATTTAGCAATTGAGTCATCAGCAGCATTTTATACATACTCATATTTATTAAAACCCTTCAGAAGCATTAGAACACATTTCAGCCCTATGGAATGAATGGAAAACGTGTCTTTAAAGGGGCAGTGTAGACTTTGTTTTATGTTTATTGGAGGCTGCAGTATGGCCAAATGTCAGAGGCAGTCACAACTCGCTGTAACTCAAGCAAATAAAACATGCATATAGCCCTCTCCCCACAGCATAATATACCTCCTTTCATCATCATCATTATTGTAATATTCCCACATGTCACTGCAGGTAATGAGCTGAGCACCTATGCATGGACATGGCTAATATGCAGGTGTATATTTTTAATATGTGCTCATATGTTTGAATCCCTCTCTCTATCAAATGCTTACCCACTATCAAGACTCCTGTCATATTTTTGCCCCTGAATTACTTCAGCCACATCCAGACTTTTAAACCAAAGTGGAGGTTGGGTGTCTTGTGTGTGAAGAACTGTTTCCTGCTGTAGATTCTTTCTGTGTCAGGAGCATAACTGGCAGCTCGCTGGTTTAGGAGGAGGCTGCAGTAAAATGTCCATTTTTCCAGGAGGATGGTTGCTGTAGTTTCCCTCTGGATATGAGGGATGGAAATATTAGGTAATCTTATATACCAAATGAGATGATATAGCCAAGAAGTGAACGTGTCCATTTCTTCAGACTCTATCAGCTAGTTAAATAAAACATGTTCTTTCTCCTTATGGACCTTCTTTCTGTTACATTTTTATGCACATTGCATTTTAAAGAAATATTTTATATATGTCTGCGTACTAAAGGCCAGATTCTACCCATCTGGTAAAAAATTCTGTGATTATTTATAAACATTGCCTTAGAGAGGAATCTAAAGGAGGGGTTTGAGAAAGGAGATTGTGGCCTTGCAGTCTGGGAGTTGCCAAAGCTCTCAGAGCTCCATCCCTGGTAGTCCTGCATAGAAATGGGAGTAGATGGATGGGGGAGAGGCAGAGCTCCATCAAAGAAAGGGCAAAATGCCTTAATTTCTGGTGATGATGCCAGGGGAGCTGCTGGAGGGATTTAGAGAAAGTCTTACCAAGTCCATCGTGATGGATAAGAAGCAAGAAGTTGAATGCTTGAGATTTGTGGTGGGAGTTTAAGTACACTGGGATTGGGTAAGGTTGGCCCAGAGGTGCTGGAAAGCATCAGAGTAACCAGAGCCCTGTGGAACTGAAGAAAAGGCAAATGAGTGCAATGCCTTCAGGTTTGGGATGCTCTCAAAAAGTGCCATTTCCCTGAAAGTCCTGAGCCCTCCTCAGAAATCCAGTGCATTAATAGCATTTCCCATTGTGCCTTTAAAGTTTGAAGGATGCAAAATCAGTAGTTGCTTTAAAAATGTTTAACTGAATACTTCATGTACTAAGGCTGAGGACGATGGAAATTTGGGTTTCCATCCAGAGGGAAATGCTACTGTTTATTTTACAGACTCACACTTCAGTGTATGCATGTGTCTATACTTATGCACAGATGTATCATTTTAGAGTCATCAAAAATTTATTTCCCACCCTAAATGCACTATAACTTTTCCTACTCTCATAAACTCTTCTCTTGGGGACAAATGCTGCTTCCCACCAGCAGTCACGCTCTCTTTAACAGCAGTGGTTTCCCAAAATCCATGGGACCTTGTGGGGCTGGATCTTGGCAAGACACGCAGCTTCACATGTAGTCTGTTTTGAAATAATTGTCCCAAGGTGAAGAAGACTTGAAACAAGAAGCTGTGTCTGCAATCAGAATGTTTCATGTGTAAGCCCATTGCTCTGGCAGGGGCTCAAGGAGAGCCCCATGTTGGGTGATGTTCATTTGTCTATGGTCCCTCTTGGTGGTTATGGATCCCAAGAAGGGGACTGGAAGATTGAGAGGGAGAAAGGTGTCAGAGGGTGATGAATGCTGAATGCTGCCTCTTAAGACATTAGGAATTGTCCTTTAGGACAAATACCTGCTGTGCCAGTCACAGGTGTCACTGTGCCAGGGCTGCCACCTGTGGGTCTGGGGGCTGCTGTTCCTTGGCCTCTACCCACAGGTTTGCAGGCAGGATTGATGGGAGCTCCCTGATTGCTGGGCACCTCCTTCTGTCTCTAACCTGTGTCCTGAGTGGGGCTGTGGTGTCCAGGAACACCTCAGATTTCCTGCCCTGTGGTGCAGACGCTGTATTTGTAGCATTTGTCTCCTTTGAAGAAGCAGCTGAGAGAGCCAAGTGTGAGGAGGATTAATTAACATTAAATACTTTCCTGCCTTGCATCCAGTAATAGCATCACACCCTAAAATGATGTTAAAATACGAGATACAGAAACTGTATAGAAAGCCAATAACCATGCCCAGCCTTTACTTTAGGGTTTTGAACTTTTAACACTACAGGGACCATCTGACACAAGTCAGAAGGGCACAACCATGTTGAAATTATTTCTTGGGGTGATGCATGTGACAAACATGAAATTTGGAATTGTTTTAACTGATTTTTCTTTGTTGCTTTTGTAGATGTATATGTTTATATATATTTCAAACCCCTGACAATTTCAAATTAAGACAGGTGTTAACTTTATCTTCTTGCTAGGTGAAAAATCAGACTTATTTTTATACTTGAAGGATGTTTTCAGCTTAGCTCTGGAATTGTGAGCAATATCTGAGCTCATTATATTAGAGTTTAGTGCAGTGAGCACCAGCTGGTATGGAGTTAATGGCAGAGCTGGTGGGAAATGACATATAGCACATAATACATTTAACATGGATTTAATAACAAGAACACAAAAAACATTTTTCCTAAATCCTTGTCCATATTAAATTGAGAAATATCATATAGTCATTTTATCAGTATGATATCTAAAGGAGGATCTGCTTGTTTTAAGAAGGAACCCTGTTTGACATGAAACGCTCTGCCTTAAATTACTGCTTTTCTTATGTGTTACAATAATTTTATAGCACATTTTGAGCCAGTTTGAAAGATGCAGTTCTAGAATTTTTAAGGCTTTGTGACTAATGTGGGGGAAAAAAAAATCTTTCCAAGTTGGGGTTTTGCTTGCCCCTATTTCCTCTTGGCATGCTAAAATATGATTGGTTAATGCCATATTTTTAATGGACTTGGGAAGTATATTCCAACCTTCATTTACCCTGTGTTGGGGTAATAAGATAACAGGTCTGAGAGGAAGACTAGCAGAAAAGTCTTCTTCCAGAAGCTGCTGGAAGTAAATGTCCAGTAGGAGTGAGTTTTTTGGGAGGAATAATCATTTTTAGCAATGCTTTAGGTAAATGCTTAACATTTACATTGTAGATTCAGTGTCTGTATATGCAGAAAGGAAATGGAGATGCTTGAAATGCTCTCTAAGGTGGGAAGATATTTGTGGGGAAACATAATTTTAAAAAAACCAGAGAACAAATGTTTCATATTTTTATGATATCTCCTCTTGGTGAGAAAAGTTGCAAGAGTTTATTTCTATTTTTCTAGAATGACTACATAGTCACACAGTTGAGCTATTTTATTTTGTTTCTTCCTCCCCCCCCACTGATTTATTATTTAAAAATTTCTCCTTCTCTGTTGTTACCTATATCCTGGAGGTGTTTGAACCTACTGTGAACTGATGGGTCTTATATTGCCCTGAAAGTGGCAAGATTTGTGACTTTTCTAATAAGTTGTGGCAGTGCATACCACACCCCTGCCTTTCTGCCAAAAAATCTGGGTTTACTATTCTTCACAGGCATCACTGTTGTTGCTTTAAAATTTTATTATTCATGGTAGCATTTGCATTGTTGGAAACCCAAGCATTAAAAAATCATGAGGTAGGGCTGCAAATCACCTGATTTTTATTTTATTTTTTTTAATGAATACATTCGGTGGTTTTGGACTCTTTGCCTTTTTTTATTTTAACCTTCTGAAATATATACCTAAGATATACTTTCAGTTTCTCTGTGTAACCAGGATGTCTAAAATTTTTGGGTTTTAAATTTTGTTTTTTAAAGGAAAAATATAATTTCTTGATAATAAACAGATTCCAACAAGAAAATCTAGCTCCATGTGCTAATTTGCAGAGGGACAGCAGCTGGATGCTGCCCACATGAAGCTGTGTCTGTAAATCTGTGCTGAGTGAAGAACTGAGTCCCAGCTCAGCCACATCTCAGGGAAAACTGCAAATTTTGGGATGCACACAGCTGATTCCAGGAGTTTCCACCAGTGTGTTTGTTAGGAGAGGTCCTGTTGGGAAAGGACAAATATTATTTGCTGCAGTCTGAGCTGGCCCATCCTAGCAGGTTTTGAAAATCTAGGCTAAGACATGGAATTGGAATTTCCTTTAGAGGAGATCTGGGATGCTGCACTGCCACCAGCTTGTCCCCTGAGCAGGCAGGCTGCCACAGTCGGTACAAGCTGGAGCTTTTTCCATATGAAGAAGTTTGCAGTGACATGAAGTCATAGCAGAATTAAAAACTGGTCTTTGCCAGAGATGGAGGGGTTCAGTTTGGCTTCTGCTAAGACAGATTTTTAACTATGTTTTAATGAGCTTGGTACATGTTTTCATTTATCATATTGTGCTGAGTACATCCAGTATTAGAGAACTGCAGAACATGATGTGAGATTGCACTTGGGTTAAAACAATGAAAAGCTAATTAGATGAAATAACTATAATGTATTAATATTTGTGTTATATTAGGTAGGTTATGGAAGTTGGGTTAATGTAAAATGGTTCTTAATAGAATTGCAAGAGCTGTCTGACTCCTGCATGTGCTGTATGGGGAGCTGACAAGGGAAATCCAGGAAATCTGCATTAAAGTATAATGTTTCCTGCTGAGAGGGATCTGGTGAAGCAGGGGGGGAATAACCAATACTTCAGTGCCACTCCCTGTTACACAGGAATGCCATTCCCTACCTGGTCCAGTTCACCTGGAAAACCCTTTGTCAGTAGAGGAGACTAAACAGGCAATTTTTCTTCTGTCCATATTGCTGAGAATATTGCAGAGGTTTTAAGAGATTTTTAAGAAGTCCAAATTCTGCATCATTGGAAACAGCTGGATTTCGAATTTTAGCAGCAGTGGGAGCAGGATTAGTGGGACAGTGACAAGGGATCATGTCTTTATATTTACTGATCCAAATGACTCTGAATGGAGTTCACTTGGTGCCTCTGAAGTTACATCAGGAATTACTTTGCCCCACTCCTACCAGCTGTGCAAAAGTGATCTCATTCCACCTGTTTGTTCCTGTTCCTGGTGTTGTTTTAGGAATGGCAATTGCAGGAGTGGCTCCCAGAGCCATCCCAGAGAAACGGGTGAAACAGAGGTTTTAAATTCCCCACTCCATTCTGTACTAACACTATCTCTTGTCATAATCCATAGAGAAAGCTTTAGGGGTGTGGAGGAGTTGGCATTGATGGGTGCTGGGAATCAATTAATAATTTAGCAATATATTCCCAGTCACAAGTTACCTTGTGGCCTTGAGTTGTTAGACTTGTGATTTGCTGTTTATTTGGGGATTTTTCTTTTATTTTCTTTTTTTTTTTTTCTTTCTTCTCATTACTAAACCTGAAGGGCTAAATTTTTCCAAACATTTGAAACTCAGCAGTTGTTCTCTTCATTTTCAGAAAAAAATCCTGGAGGTCACCACCAGATTTTCTTTATACCCTGTGACCATCTTGTTCATGGGAATTTACATTAAAAAAGAATAAAAATAAATATTTGCTTTTTCTTGTTTTGACACTGCAATTCTGACCCTTGAAATGGGGCCATTTCTGTAACTGAGTGATAGGAGCCTGCCTTGAGAATTTTTCACTGGCTTGTAAGAATGAAGCTTTTGATAGCTCCAGTTAGGCGGACACTGAGGATGTTTATATAGAAATGGATTCATTGCTATTCATGTTTTCAGATTCTTGAACATTTTAAAAAGATGTTCTGCAATATTCCTTTGAAGAAATAGCACTCTCAATAAAAATGTTGAAGCTATAAATGGAGATAATCTTGCACCATTCTTGTTTGAAAAGCCCAGAGAAAAGAGCACTGTGTAAATGCAAGTGTGCCTCAGACCTCTGTGCTGCCTCCCAGCTCAGGAACCTTCACCCCTCTGGAACACAGCAGCACTGATTTGGAAGGGTATTTTAATTTTTGGCAGGCACATCATCACATCCAGTGAAGATAAAGAAGATTTAGATCTGAACTATTATATTCTAAGCAGGCTACCAGGATGTCTTTGTGAATCGGGGGCATTTGGAAATGTCTCCCTGCCAAGACATATTCCAAGCATGCATTACACTTCACTGAGATTGGTAAAAAGGAAATATTTATATTCTACTCCAGAAAATATTTCACCTCAAAATTATTTTTTGCATATTATTTGTACTAAAAAAAGATGAAAGGTTTGTTTTTTTTTTGCAATGCCATGCTTCTGATTTGGCTGGTAATATCATAAATAACAGTATTTGAAAATTTTTTTTTGAATAGGCTATAAAAATAATTTTTCCACCCAATTCTTAAGAAGATAATTAAAATACTACAAATCAAAGTAATAGAAGCCCTGAATAAAAATTTTCTTAAATGTAGTACACAGCTTGCATTTAAAAATGAAACCCACTGATTTAGTTAAAAATACATGCATGGGAATGCACATTAGTTTAAACTTCGGAGCACTAAATTATTGTACACTTGCACATGTAGAGTGTATGGATTTTTGGGGCACAGCAGATTCTTGCATAGCTATATTTCTAAAATTATTCTCTCAAATAATTTAAAAACAATTACAAAACTAATCAGAAGTGTGTGTGTATTTTTGAATGAGCAGGCATGAGTGTAAACAGCACATTTGTAAGCAAAAATATCTGTAAGGTGCATATATCTGCAGGCTGAAATGTTATCATAAATATTCAGATTATAATCTGCAATGTACAGAGTAGCCATGCATTATGCAAATCCATGTGTGTATTCTGTAGCAGATAGATATAGAATAGTTTCACTAAGAAACAGAAAGCATATGGCATCTCTGTGCTTAATATTGTCAGGCTCGGGAGTTAATTTAGGACATTTGATGGGAAGGCTTTTTTTTTTTTTGCCTATAGCCTGTCACATTTTGGATGATGCACAACCACCTCGGCAGAAAAATATATTGAAATGTTTGGGATGTCTTTGTCAGTGGGAGTTTTGTCAACTAATAAAGATGGTGCGTGTTGGCCCGAGCTCTGTTCAAAATAAATTATATTTTTTGTCTAATGTAAAATTAAAATGAATAAACATCATAAAGCTGAAACCTATCCTAGTGGCTGTTTGAAAATTCCAGAGATGTGGCACTAGGGAGCGACCATCATTCCAGTGCAAAATGTGCCGAGCTATTTTCAATGGAAAATGAAGAGCAGAAATAGAAGACTGAAATAACAATAGGCTGATTGCTTTCATTTTTTGGTGTGTAGTTTAACATTGCATTAAAGAGAACAACTGAGTTCCTACATTTTTCCTATTTTCTTGTCATGGATATATTAGCATTACATGATGCATACTAATTATAAAGTTGGCTGTAACAAGAGTTCCTCTTGTGAATCCATTTAAGGACTGATTGTTTACTATCTTTTTCTGTAAGTATAAAATTTTAATTATGCCACTGACAGGAACTGTGCGTGATACAGTGCTCTACATTTATCACTGGGAGAGGGCCAGTTGCAGAGCTGTTTGACTTTGGAGAAATCCTGATGCGCTTGCAATGTTGAGCAGCAGGTGCCACATTATTATGTACAGAAAAGCAATTAGGAAGCATATTGGATGAATGGGGAGTGCATTAATATTAGCAAGTACATTTGTCAGTGGTTTTGATGCGAGTCTTTTTCTTTTCTTTATGCAACATTAAGATTGTGGCTCTCATAAATTCTCCCCTTAAATTGCCATCTGTTCCCTTGTCATGCAGTAGTGAGGTAGAGAAAAGTTTTCTTGACAAAATGAAAAGAATTTCTTTTATTTAAAGTAGGAGCAAAGGAGCCTACACAAAGTGGGAGAATTGTAGGTTATGCAATTGAGCTTTGTATGTGTTAAGTAATTACTGCTGAATGTAACATTAACTATTGAACACTTACGATCTTTTTTTCCCCTCCCCCTGCTAGATTTCAGTTTTTCAATGATTTTGTGTATTTTTAAAATATGGTGTGAGACAGTTTAAAATAAATTGTACAAGAAGCCTGGCAGCTCTAGCTGGGTGCTCCACTGCAGGGTTTTTGGTGTGGATCAGGAGCAGGCTTTTGAGCCTTGGCCCCACATCCTGTGTTTTGGCCACATCCTGTTGGCCCCACATCCCAGGCTTTGGCTCCCGGTGCAGAGCAGTTGGAACTGGCCACAAAGCACATGGAACTGAGCACAGAGGTACAACTCTGTGTGTTTGTGTGTGTGTGTATGTGCCACTCACAGGTGTTGGGTTTTGAGACCAGACAGGGATCAAATAAGTGCCCCAAAGTGTGTTTGGGAGTCCTGGACGTGGGCTGTTGCACCCCAGGGAGCTGGGGAGGGCTGTGACACCTGATGGTGCACATGTAGCTGCAGTGTCCCAGTCTTGACAACCTTATGTAAAGCTCTTCCCCTAACTCTATGGGTACTTTATCTCAGAATATGAAAACAATCCAGCACTGCCATCTCCAAACCCAGGGACACAAAGCTTGTTGGAGCTGTGTTCCACCTGGGAGCCAGTGATGTCCAGGCAAACTGCTCCAGGTCTTCAGTTGTTGGTCTCTGTATCAAACAGTGTTTGTTTAAGAATAGGCTTTATTTTATAGCAGTTTCAGAACCTCTGCCTATTGTTCTGGCAAGGAAATTTGGGAGGATTGGCATGTGGCTCTGTGAGAAAGAGGCTATCTTAACAGAAAGATTGGAAAATGTCAAAAAAGAAAGGCAGGGAGCAATTGTTAAAAATGTTGGCATAAAATGTGGTTTTATGGAGGCATGTGGGAAAGATACTATACATATGTCCCTTTTTTACCTGCAAATATGGAAAGAGGGAATACCACTCTTATACGTATATTGTGTTTGTTTTGCCCTTTGCTGTAAATATTTTCATTCTGAGCATTGCAGATTGGTGTAGAACTGGAATCATTCGTGGCCCAGACAGTACAAAGTCTTCTCTGCTGACAACTGCATTCTTAAGTTTTGTAGCTCAGTCTTCTGTGTGTTTGCATTGATGGGGAAGGAGTTGGTTCAGCCTGTTTGGGCTCCCTCCTCTGTTTCCATGTCAGCCAGCATTCACGGGGAATAAATGATATGTTCATTAAAAAGTGCAGTACCTGTTCTGGCAGGCAGCTTAAGTAAACCAGTCCTACTTCTGAGCCACAGCAGTAGTGGAACTTTTAACATCTTTTCCTTCTTCTTTGCTCATCTCCCTGTTGAGTAAACTCTTCAAAGCCCAAGACAATCTGTCTTAGAAATGCTGTGAAGTGAAGAACGAGCAGCAGGAGCTACAAGTGGTGGCAGCAGCAGTTCTGAGGATACTTTATAGAGTTGGATCATGGCTGGTTACAGGATTAGCTCCATTGGCAGGCTCTCTGAATCTAAAGTAGGGGTTTTCTGTGGGACTGAGCCCTCACTTCTGTTTGGCTATTTATGAAAAAACACAGTCGGTTCTTCTGCTGTGGCAGCCCTGTTTGATTTCTGTTCCCCTTGTCTGTTTGTTGGCCATTCTCCAAGAAATTCTTGTCCTGGGATGCTAGACTGGCCCTGTGCTGCTCTCTCTGAAATGGGAAGTTGTATCTGTTTCTGCCCATTTTTTTCAGGTTTTCTGTTATTTTCTCTTTGGTCACAATTAGTCTCCCTCACAGGTTGTTTTTCTAACATGTCCTCAATCACTACCTAATCTTCATATACCATAAGGCTCTTCACTTCCCTTCTGTTCCAATTTTTTTTTTTTCCCAACAGCATTTTTCTCTCACGCTCTGGTGCATTGTTTCTCTTCTGTCAATACACAATAGCAGTTCTTACTCTTTCTGCGTGCATTCCTGCTACTCTGTAATATCATGGCTAGGATCTGATTTTTACCATGTTGTGCAGTTGCTTTTCCCCTCCCATTCTTCAGAACATGCAGTGGCTTCCTGATCTCTGTGTGCCGCCGGATTAAACCTCTCGTGCTCGTTTGTGCATCTTCCTTGTACCCAGCTCACTGCAACCCCTTCCATTCAGATAGAGCTCATCATACATGAACAGATTGCATCTGCTCAAAAAAGAGCCCCAATCCACACAGTATTCATTTAACCAGCAGTGATAGGAGTGAATTCATTTGAGATTCATATGGATGTCATAGACTGTGAGTTACAGTGTAAGCATCAGTTAATGGACACTCGCAGGGAAGTGTTTCCTATCAAATAATACATCACTGAGCTACATGAAGTGGTTTATGCATTTTTTTTCCCTTCTATGATTTCATCATGGCTAAGGAAGGTATGATTGCTTGGCCTTGTATTTCTTTAGCAAGCAGCGTTGCTTAATGTTTTATTGATGTATTTTTAAATAATTTATCTTTAAACCTTTGTTTAATGGATGTATTTTTATTCAGAATTTGATACCAGAGAAGGTAGGTCTGACAGTTCATGTTTGCACTCTGACAATATTTCTCTTGTGAACTTTTTTTAGCTCTCTTAGATAAACAGTAATTTTACATTTTTTCATCTCTATATTTAATTACCCAGTTGATCATTTTAAGTGGCTTGTATTGATATTTAAGAAATGTATTAGCCAATGTGAACAACAGTTTGTTTTGCTTCAGCTCTATTTCAATTTCCACTAAAAGTAATAAATATAAAAAGAAACAATTATTGCTGAGGGCACCATAATTAAGATCCAAGACATATCCTAGAGAAGGTATTAATGCTAATACTGAAGTATTCCATAGGTGGGATTTCCACAGGCAGCCCTTGTTTCTAAAAGCCAATCATTATTGAATTGGGCCAATGGTTAATACTTGAAATGTGTAGATTAAATTATATTCCAAGGTTTTTTTTGGGTGCAACCAACTCTGCCTGGATCAAATGTGGAAATATCTATTTATTCTCCCACTGGATGAGGTCCCACTTGCGTTCCAAAGCACCTTCCTTGGCTCTGTGTGGCTTTTTCCTATGGCTGGTGCAGCAAGGGGGCAGGGGCTGGGGGAACTGTGGGATCCCAGTAGGATGCACTGGGGCTCTCCCATTTCTCACAAACTCGGGACAGGCTCAGGTGGGGCAGGAAGGGAATAATGTTTGTGGTCTGTGCACACTGGAATTAAAATAAGCACAGTGAAATCTATATTGAGAAAATTAGGAAATGCAAACCAACAAGATGAGAGAGAAATACACTGAGAATCTTCTGGAGGAAAACTCTTCCTTAGTGATATTCGATCGGAGTTCTCAGAATATGTTTTCTACCTTGAAAAATATATTGAGAATAAAAGAATATATCCTGATTATTTTAAACCTGTGATGTTTGTGTGCTTTAGCAGTGTTTCTGCTGGGTTTCTCTGTATTTAGCCCTCTGAACATTTAGGACACTATTTAAAATAGAATGATGTGTAATGTTGAGCTGATGTTTTGGGTATAGCTTGCTGTAAATATATGAATGTACACATTAGCCTCTCTGAATTAAAAAAAAAAAAAAGGAAACAAATGGAAAATGTGCTGTCCAGGCTGTGTTTTTGCCATGTTTTATTCACTATAAAAATAGTGTAGACATTCACCACATCAGCTATTGTACAACTTGGCTATGTTTGAACTAAAGCCCCACCATCTTAAGACAACACTTTGATGTGGGTGTTTCTTTAAGTCTTAAAGGCACACAGTGCACCATCAAAGCTACACCTGAACTTTATGGTATTTACCTTGCTTAATGAGGAATGTTTTCCACGTTTTTTTCCCTGTGACATTTTTGTGCCTCACAATGTTTCTGTGTCGTCTTTTTCTATTTAAAATTTAAAGAGCTACATTTGGGAGAGGAACAATGTAGGTAAAAGAGACCCCTGGAGTGTGTCTGATGTGATAGTTCTCTTCTGTGGCACCATTTTTCCTCCTGCTGTGGGAGAGCTAAATGATAGTGCCTTATACCTTACTGAATAAAGGCGAACACAGTTTCCAGCTGTGAACATGTGATCAGGTTTTGTGTTTGATTTTTGCACACAAGTGTACTCCTGCAAGCATACCCACACACTCCTATGCAAACACTCCGGATGGGAATGATTGTTGACTCAGTCATTAATCTCCCCTCAATTAATCACATTAAGTATTAAGGTGCCTTTCTGTGCAGAGAGGGACTACAGCCTTTTCTGTTTTACCTTCGTGCAGAATCGCTACACAACCAATTTACTTTCTGGCTAAAGATGTTGAAAGATGTGTTGAGATATGTTGTTATATGAAAACACAGCAGAACACTATTGTCTGATCCTGAAACCCTCCAAGGATTACTCAGTAATCCTATTGATATTGTGTGGAATAAAGGTTGGAAGACCTAGCTCCTAATTGTTACATATGTACTAAGAGTAACACAAGGTTTATTCTGATCTTTCATGAGTGTTTTATTTTTTATGCTGTTTATCTTTTCAACACTGCTCATAAGCCATAACAGTATTCATTCTCTGGACAGAACGTGGCTTGTATTTCAGTGCTGTTATGGTGACTATGACCATATTTCTTACTTAAGCAAAAAATTAAACAAATTAAAATTGTGCCTTTTATTATTCCTTCCAAAATGAGATCCATTGTTGTGAAAGCTGAAGACCTGCACTTGTATTCTTCAAGAGTGTGGCACGTCATGTTGTTTGTTAAACACCCAGGACTCATAATATCCGTCTCTCTGGCTCACTGAGCAGCAGAAAAAAAATGGGTCCTGAAGGAATACATTCAGAGACAAAGAAGAAAAGTTATTTTATTTTTAGTGATCAGATGGCATAATTGTTGGTTGGCGTTAAGTGGCTCTGAATATGAGGGGAGGGAGGATTAATTTCTGAGTAAATGAGCAACATCTGAAATCACCAGAGGGGCCTGATCCTTTTAGCACCAGCAATGGTGCAGTTGTGCCATTGATTTTTTTTTTCAAATTTTATTTTATAATTTTTACTTTAAGAAAAGAAAAACCTGTGACTGTCATGAAAGACTTGTGCTCCTCAGAGTGAGCAGCATGCTCCCTGCAGGCTCACTGGATCTCTGAGTGCCACTACTTGTACCTTCAAGGCGCTTTGCTGGGCTTTGTATTATGCACTCGCAGACAGACACCCCTGAGTTCAAGTGGTGCTGGGAACGTGACAGATCCCTGGCAGCACAGACAAGATCACTGCAGGAAAGGACAAACGAGGCCTGTGGTTCACAAGTTCACCTTGGTTTTGTGCTGCTGCCCATCAGCATTGCTTAAGTGTGATTTTTGATGGTTTTGTGTCATTTTCCTTTGTTACGTGATGACGATGGATGGGTTTGAATTTTGCAGCAATTAGAGATGGCTGGGGGGGATTGTGTTTTCAAATGTTTGCTTTTGTGAGAAAATGCAGATTTGGGATGCTCATGATGGAAGCTTGCTTTGTGAGCAATGATCAGCAGATCCACAAATGTAGCAGCAGCAAGGATGTGAAACAGCAGCGATCTGGAGACACCCATCACAGATGAGGTTGCAGTGCTGCAGCAATGTTCAGGTGGACCCTTCCATCCCTCCATCTGCCTCAGGTGTGTGCAGCACCAGAATCTGGAGCCAGGCAGAAAACCAGAATGTGGCCCAAGCCCTGTAAGTCACTGAGCAGCAATGTCCATCCTCCACTAATTAAAAGGATTAAATATTCCTTCTGATGCTGCAGCCGGAATGCATCGCACACTTCAGGCACAAGGGGAAATAAGAGAATAAAAGCAACAAGAAGCTCTGGCAGGAGCAGAGCGAGGGCTCTGGGCAGCAGGTGCTCTTGGCAAGAGGGTGGGAAGAAAATGCTGTGGCTTTGGCAGCTGCTCTTCAGTATCTGCACAATGTGTAGCCAGGGTAGAGCTGGTGACAGTTCCTGGAGCAGGGAGTGCTGAATGGTGCTCCCAGTCACCAGTGCCTTTCCCCTTGGATCCTCATTCACACCTGTGCAAATAAGAACACAGCAGGAGCAGCACTGAAATAGAACAGGTGTTCTACCTCACTGATCACATATTTCTGTGCACAGTGCTATGCCATGGCCTGACAGCCAGGTAAGAGCAGGAGAAAGACTGATTGAGGATACACGGGGATAAAGGCTTTCTATTTTTCCTGTTTCCCTCCTATTTTCCTTCCCCTTCCATAGCCATTTTTGTGTGTACTTGTATCATTATTGGTTATTGAGACTATCTTCATTCTTCTAGCCTGAGCTCAGACATTTGGGAGGTTTTGGAAAGCTTCCAGCAGGAAAAAATTAGAACTTCTGGATCTGGATCCAGTCCCTGTTAACATCAACATCAAGACTTTCTTTGCTTTATAGGAACTGAATCACACCCTTGACCTGTGTGTAGCTGTCAGCGCTGTCTGTGTCTGACAGATGCAGCCTTTTTAGCAGCAGCAGAAGGATGATTTTTACCAAGCCTGCTCTGAAGGAAGCAGAAGCAATGGAGCCAGAGCAGACAGGGACAATGTTTGTATTCTTAGAAATAAACTGGAGGGTAGTGGAGGAAACCAGACAGATGTTGCAGGAGGTAGCACCAATGGCTGCAAAGTCAGAATTAAGTGTTCCTTAGGATATAGAAGTTGGCTGTAATTTTCTTTTGTGTATTTATGAGAGATTTTATTTCAGATTCCCAGGAAGCAAGAAACTGCAAGCAGCGCTGCATTCTTTAAACATTCATATAATCATTTAGCATGGAAAAGACCCTTTAAGACTGAGTCTAACTGTTAACCCAGCTCTGCCAGGGCCCCCCCTAACTCATGTCCCTGAGGACACACACAGTTGTCCTTGGCCCATCAATCCAGCTTGTCCAAATCCCTCTGCAGGGCCTTCCCACTTTCCAGCAGATCAACATTACACCCAACTTGTTGTCTGCAAACTTGCTGAGGGTGCATTTGATCTTCTTGACCAGGTAATTTGGCAGTGTCTTAGCTAAAGCAGATCAACATGTTCAGTCATGGTTTACTATGCAAATCTGTTTTTTTTTTCCAGAAATAGTGGTATTTAACAATTAGTTCAGAGGCCCTCTTAGAACCTTTTCTGAAGTCTTCATTTAATCAAGCACAGTGCAAAATAGGTTTTTCCAGACAACCAGCACCTTCAAGAAAAATTCCTGCCTGTCAAGAAGCCAGAGCATTAATTTCCAGCACAGAAAAATTACTGTCTGGCCTGCACATGTGGAAAAAGGCTTCAATTTGTGTGTGGTCACTAATGGTCGTGCCTGACAACTCAACTGAACTCCTGCCTTCAGAGGGAGGGCTTTAAAACTGCCTCAGTTTGGAAGCAAAATTGCATGTACTGGTTGACAACTGAAACTTTCCAGCTCTCCTATCTTCATAAATAACATACAATTAGTAACAATTTTTTTTGAGACCTTTCAGACAAACCTGTAGCAGGGTGCTTGTAATTGGTGAAATGTACTCTTCAGATTTCTGTGTTGGATTTTGCTATAATTCAAATCACCAGTGTGCAAGCATTGCTTAAAATATTAAGGAAGACTGGGACAGGTAAAACAAATAAGGGCCAGCGAAGTGAGGTGCAAGACTTGTGTCATCTTGGTATTGAATAACATTTCCCAGGCCAGGGCCCTAATGGGTCCTGAGTCCTTTGTATCGTTTTTTGGGTTGCCAAAAGAGGCTTTGAACGTGCCAAGACACCTCTTAATGATTTAATGTCTGAGTTCATTTTTTATCGAAAAATCTGTGTCTCTGACAGCCGACTGACAGCAACAAGTGAAACGGGAAGGGAAACCAGCCTGGTGTCCTGAACAAGCTGGCAAACCTTATTTGTCTGGAATCCATTCCCATGAGCTGAAACATGCAGGGTTTTTGTTCTGTACACAGCCAGGAATTTATGTCATCAAGTAACTGTAGGACTGTACTATTTACAGTAGTTTTGGTATTTTGGTGACTGGAGTGAGAAGTGTGGAATCCGTTACTGTTAGATTAATTTCAGCATTTTCAATAGTCAGTCCCTTACACAACAGGAATCAGAGACAAAAATCCCTAGACTCAAGGTGATTGAAATCAATTGATACTGAAGTCAGTGGAATGATGGCAGCAGCTGAGAATTTGCATTGAGATCTTCAGACTGCTGGGTTGAGGGATCAACTCTGGCAAAGAGCTGGAGTTGATGAAAATTGTTACCACCTGTTTTCTCTGAAATAATTTCCCAGAGTCATTCTGTCTTTCAGCAGGTATGTCTACCTCATATTGTACATAATTTCCACCTGAACAAAGGTCAAGTCTGTCTGTGGAAAGGAACTGAACTCTTCTTTTCTGGCTAGTCTGTGAATGAGAGAAATTTGCTCCTTAGCAGTACATATTTTACATAAAAGTCCATTTTCTCACAAAGGAGAGGATATGGCCTCAGAGGGGTTTAGAATGGGGTGTTCCAGGGCCAGGGAGCACTATTTTAGCTCTGCAGTACAGATGGTGATTCTCCTGACTTGTGCTTATATAAAAATGGGGCAAAAGTTCATGTAACATATCTGAATAGTTGGAGGGGAAGAATCAGATGCCTTGAAATATTCTGTTACCTTTGTGTTCAAATAAAGAAGATTGTGAAGGTTATGCAGAATGTAACTTGACCTGATTTTACCCCCAAGCAGCCTCCGATGTTATCTTCCCTTAGCAGGAATTCCTTGGGAGTTTTTCCCAATGTATAGTTCTGCACTATTTGTCTAATTATAAAATTGAGAGTAGTTATGGTCTCTCATGTGTGGCTGGATAAAACCAAGGAGAAATGATGAATACAAGAAATAAGAAGAAAAGGTAACAATGAGCAGTGATTGGTTCCATAAGCAATTGCTGGTACCTTCTGAAATTGCTGGTACCTTCTGGAGGGGGTTGATTTGCTAAACAGTTGAGTAGGGGTTGTGTCAAGGATTCATATCTTTTAAGAGGAGAATGACAAAATGGGCCTGGAAGGCATGACAGCTGACCAGGAGAAATGGAATGAACGTGGGACTAAACTGTGAAGCTGAGTGGTTTCTAGAGAGATGAAACCACCAGCTGGTGACTAGAAAAGGTAAATAGGAAAAGTGCAGAAAGGAGCTTCTGTATAGGGGAATTCTAAAAAGAGTATGAAAGAGTCTAAAATAGCAGAAAGAGGACTGTGCTGTGCCATTGAGATGAAAAGGGAGAGTGTAATTTAAAATCAGGTGGACCAAGTGAGTGTTAACTCAGAGAAAATGGAAACAAAGCTGAGGAGCCCAAGTGCAGTGAAATGACTCTACTGAAACTGTACAGTCATCCCTGGTCAGTGATGTCTGCTCTGCCCAGGTGCCAAAACAGGGTGATCTGTTATTCTTTGGGGGATGTATTTGATTTGGGGAATGCACCTAGTCCTTGCCTAAAGTGAGAGTTTTGTTCTGAAGAAGAGAAAGCAGCTCTGCTCTCAGCTTGCTGAGAGATCCTCCCAAGCATGAATTGAGTGATGCTTCTTCTGAATTTGCAAATGGGTTGAAACAATAGCTCAACCACGCACAGGCATTGTCCCCTCTAATCATAACAGCCTGTTAACTAGAAGACCTAATTAAGCAGTTCAACAGTTAATAACAACCCATCAGTTAGCAGGAACATCAAGATAATATGTTTGTCCTGGTGTCCCAGACTACCTTCCCAAGCTCTGATGAAGAAAGTACAAATGCTTTTTTGCTGCCAGGATCTACAATTTCTGTTACAGGACAAGAACTTCCTGGCGTACTAGATATTGAAACTGTTGTAGTAGTGGAAATAAAAATCAGATAAACGTTGTCAAGTTTAGTATGTTAATGTTTGAACTTACCAAGTTCAATAAAACTTAAACGTCTTAATTTTTATAGGATCATTCTGGAATTGAAAGTGTTTTATATGAATATAAAAGAGTTTTTGCTGCTTGAGCAGTAGCCAGTTTATTGGAGTAAAATGTGCCTTTTGTATTTTTGGTTGTTATTTAGTTTTCTGTTTAGTGTAATTAAAACCATACATACATTGGTGCTGTATTATGTGTCTCTATGAAGGATGAAAGAGGCCAACCATGGGCTGCATTTTGTTATGGAATTAGTTTACAAGTACTGAAGAAAGAGGCTACTTAGACTTGCCAAAACATGCTGTCTGCTCTTGAGCTGGTTGGAGAAGACAGGAATGCCAACAGGGCAGTCACCTGAGGTCTTTATTCCTCAGCCAGGGACTTTATTCTACACCTTTAAGTACAGTTTGCTTGTGCCCATTTCAGAGAGCTTTGAGAGAACTGGAATGGGAATCTGTATGCATTTTCTTAGTCAACAAGAGGTAGATGGAATATGAGGAGACTTCACTGAAGCATAGCTGTGAAAATGGCCCTCTCATCTTAATGATCCAGGAAGTGAAATTCCTGGCTCCAGGCAAGGGGAAATGCACTGGGTGATGGGCTGCTCTGCTGCCTCCAGGACAGGGAGCTCCAAAGGGCTTCCATCTATCAGCTGGGGGGGTTGTCCAGCTCTTTGCCTATGGAAGCTGAGGAAGCAACATAGAAAAGCATAAATCTAAAAGTCAGAGGAAGAATTCAGTGTGGTAAATGGTACTCTTCTGGGTAGTAACATATTAAAGGGGATTTATTTTAATGGCAATTTGGGGCGTTTTTTGGGTGGCTTTTCTTTTTGTTATTTATTTAAGAAAACTGAAAGATGGATCTTTGTTTCTTTACAAATAAAGCCAAAACTTTACAGAATTCCTTGATATTATCTTGGTAACTGATCCAGTAACCGTGAGGGTACAGTTCTCGGGTTTGATGTCAGGCAGGTGCTCCTGTGTTTTGTGGTGTCAGCCTGAATGTGGTGAGAGCCCCTGCTGTAGTTAACTGACCCTGTTTATTCTTTCTTTGCTGGAGGAGACCTGGTGAGATCACAACCAGAGGTGGCATGGCTTCAGAATTTCCAGTGAAATGATTTATAATTTCATGCAAGCAACTGCAACAGATAATTGCATAGGACAACTCTGGCAGTTCACAGAGGGCCCAGACTTCTCGGGGCAAGAACTTGATGTCTCTCCTAATTCCTGGTGAATGACGATCTTTCACATTAGGCAATGCCATTTGTCAGCAAGTTGTGTCCTCACAGATTGTGCCACTGTAGCCGAGATAATGAAGTGTGATGTTCAAGATTTTGTCCTAAAAACAACAACAACAATATGCCTTCATATTGGGTCACTGTTATCAGCTGAAATTTATTGCAATTGAAAGAAGCTGGGCAGATGTTAAAATGCTCGTGCTACCCATGAGCCAGGGGGTTCCTCTGTTTATTATTTCCTGGCTGCTTGGCACATTCTTGTGACGCACAACAAACCCCCATTATGAAGGATTATATGATGAGGCAACAAGCATGTGAAAGATAGCAACCAAATGGTGACTCCCAATTACATGAAAAATTACTATAATCACCCCTGCTGTAACACCCGTCTGTTGGCAAAGTGGTTGATCCCCTTGAAAAGCTTTAGAAGACCCACTGTATTAAATAAAAATCTCAGTTCTGTGTGTAATCATAAAAATTAACACTGTCACTTTAAAAAAATCAAATTGGTGTCCTAAAGGGAAACCTACTAAGCTGTGTAAAGTAGCTATTATGAAAATGTTTAGCCTTTTGAATGTATTTCAGACAGCATTTGTGTTGCCAGATTTGTCAGCCAAAAACTCACTAAGCAGATTTGTCAGTAGCTGAGGCCATAATCTGTAAAACAGACATTGGCATAGAGATTAAAGATCAAGAGAATTATATAGTTTTTGTTACCATATGCCAAGATTCTTCTTCTTAAAAAAAAAAAAAAAAAAAAGTTTATTTTGTGCGGGCTGTATCTTAAGGGCTGCTGCTCTTTCTGCTTTGTTGTCTCAAACAGTGGAATTTCCTGTCAGAAAAGGGAAACTCTTTTATTCACATACTTCAGGCTCAGTGTAGCTGTTACCCTTACACATTGCTGAGTTCTGCAGTATGTTTCACAAAATCAAACTTCTGTATTGCAGTTCTTTTGCTTCATGCGTGCAATACCTGGGCCTGCTGCCCTCTACAGCAGAGAGGGCTTCCCAAGGTGGAATCAAATAGGAAAGCTGAGCTTCCTAAAAACAGGCCATGAAGAATGAGTAACTCATGATACTACCATCCATTAGAAGTCACTGCTTTTGCGATGGGACACTGTGCTGGGACACCACAGCTTTGGGGGCAGGATTGGAATAAATTCATGGTCCTCTTGGTGCTGGGGCCTCCATTGCTTTTGGAGTTTTATACCTGTGTAATAGTCTGGAAATTGGGTCTTTGTGGTCTTTTTGCTGTAAAATAACAGACTTTGACCACTGTGGTCACTGGTGTGGTGCTGGTGAGGTGATTGCACAGTCACAACGTTCATGGATACTTGAACACTTGCGTAGGTCAGCCTGGGCATACTCCCATGCTCCCTGTATGCCATTATTCCTGTGACTGACAACTTTGCATGCTGCAATCCTATAGGCCAACAGGAAAATCACTGGGTTGTGCAAAAACTGCCCCATGTGGAGCCATTGCATGGATGTGAGTGTAAAACTGGAATGAGTGAGCTCCCCTGGAAGGCTCAGGCCGCTCCTGCAAGTGCCTTTCTGTCCTTAGTGCTGTACATGGGGTGCACACTGAAGAATCCCATTGGGATTGGGTGCAGAGGATGGGGACAGGCCTTGTATTCCCTCTGCTCTGTGAACCCTGCATTCTCCCAAAGCTCCCTACATTTTTGGAGGTGGTGGCAAGGCAGTGTTTGTGTCCAGTGCATTTCTTCCGGTGCTGTGGAATGACTTGTGTTGTGTGTGTTACCCCTGCAAAAAAGGTATTTCTAATGTGAGCCCAGCCCTGTGGGCCTTCAAAGGGCAGACACCACACTGAGCCTGGAGCCTTTGAATCCCCACAGGAAGGACTAGGCAGAGTGCATCACAAGTATTAAAATAGTCCGATAGGGGACTTCAAAGTTACTGCACTGACTTGTTCTGGAGTGTGAAGTGCTGAGTTCTCTTTTAAAAGCCTTTAATCAGTGCAGTGTTCATCACACAGATGTTAGCAGCCGTGCTAGAGCTCCTAATTGTAATTTAAGTTATCCCTGCCTAAGGGCTTGCAATTAAATTATTAGACTGTTGCAGTGAGTCCACGGATCCTGGTTGCACCTTGAGAGGGGGTACTTTCTGGTACGATGAGAAACAGTGGTTTCTCCTGGGAAGCAAATGTACCATTATGCACTTATTAGATCCTTGATTAGATCCACTACTGATTAGCAAACAGACTTTGCAAGAGAAAATATTACAGTAGCTTCTGTTGGCTTCTCAAAACCATTGTGCAGTGAAGATGAAAACAAACCAAGCCTAAGAGTAGCCACTAACTTTGGTGTTTGATTAAAAACTCCCTCTTTTCAAGGCAACCATATCATTAACCCATAACTTACAACATGGAAAAAATACATACAGTTGTGTAGAAATCCAAAATGTGTGTATTAAATACATGTGGCATGCAAACGTGTTAAAGACTTATGTAAACAATCTATATGTGTATACAAACACAAACCCCACGTAATTGTATAAATGTTGGTTCTTAAAACCCACACACAGATACTTGTTCTGAAAGACCTGTATTTTCATTTCACTGAACATCTTATTGTATTTTTTTTCCTGAGAATTTTATTTCTGGTTATGATCGTGAAGAGTCTTGAGGCTCTTTATCTCTCTCTTGTCACTAGGCTCAGAAATACCTAATGATGAAATACAGAACCATATTTTATCTAAATGCAGACAATTATTGAATCGGGTGTTGCATTATTACTTTGCATTGGTGTGTCATCTTTTAAAGTAAGGGCCTGCCTCTGTGATTATTGCAAATTCACCTCTGGGTTTTAAAAACTTTTGAAAACAAAGCCAGCCACAGATTATTTTATTGGAGTGTAAAACGAGGATGATTAAGTTTAAAGCTTCTGATAGGTAAACTCTTTTTATTTATCTGAATATTATGATTTGAATTCAGTTCATTTCCTGATCATCTTGATTCCACTAATAAGTCTAAGCATTCCCAGCACTTGGCCTCTGCTCACAGCGGAAGGTACTAGGAATGTGAGGAGAGCTCGTTCCTTATAAATTGCCCGGTGCTTCCATGGCACTCAGCTCTGACTCTGCTCCAAATTCATCCTTTCAGTTCAATTTCCTTGAAATCAGTGGAGTTAAACCAAGGTTAGCTGCTGCCCTCAGACATTTGAGAGAAGAGGAACTTCATCAGGAAATGCATCCTCACAAGCTGTGTGTATGTATAACACTCAAGACCCAATGCTTTGCCAAAATCAGGGTCCAACTGGTCGCCTGCCAGAAGCACAAGAACTATTCTTTAAGGAATTTAGGAGGAGCAGATTGCAGAAACTCGCTTCTGTGGCACAGGAAAAAGTCCTGCAAAGATTTCCACAATTATTACTAATTTTCCAAGCGTTGACAGTGTGCTCAGTATGTTCAGAACATGTGTTGCTACAGACTGAGCCAAGCACAAGGTCTCTAAGATCAGAAAGTAATATTCCTTTTGATCCTGCAGAGTGCTCTGTCCACAGTTTAGTGTGGAGTCTCCTGGCCCTGGAGAGCAGTTTGTGCAGAATAATATGAGATGCCTCTGCTGACATTCAGGCCCCCTCTCTTCTGTCATGGAAAAGATGCTTCTTAATGAATGTGGGCTTGTTAATATCTGTAACTGTTCAACCTTTGTACAAGGGGCTTATCCAACTAACCAGCCACAGGGTGGGATGCAGCTGCTTATCTTTAATTACCTGGATAGCACTTTCCACATGTAAATGCTTAAATACACCCTAATGATCCTTGTTGTCTAAGACATGTTTGTTGCTCTTTATTTTCAAAGGTGATAGAGAAAGTTGGGCTTTATTCCTTGTTCTTATTTAATCCATGTCACCAAAAGTAGAGGGGAAGTGGATAATGCCTTTGTTTTGGACCAACAATTCAAAGACAAGTTGAAATATCTAAATCTGCTTTAGACATTCCTTCTTTAAGGATCTTCTGTTTGCTCCCAGGAAAATTAAATACATTCTCTGTCAATGTCCTTTACAAACACCTAATATAAGCCCATTAGAAAATGGTTTGTGATTGTTATGTAAACAGTTTTCACATTGTTACCCAAATCAAATTGGATTATTCCAATATTCAAACCACAGATATTTTAACTTGTGAACCAAATGAATTTTATTAAGGTAATAACAATCTTGTGATCATGGCATTGAAATTAATACTTTCAGGACAGTTGAATAGATTCTTATTACTCAGTGCAGTAAAGGATTTATTACAGCAGACAAAACTGCCTCCTGCGATGGTTGCAAGTGAGGAATGTTTTTGTCAAAACTCCCTGTTTGCCATCACACTTATAACTTCCCTAAACATTCATCCCATGAGCTGAAATCTTCTAAGCTCTCAGAGAACAAGCAAACCCTACAAAACCAGGATGCCAATTACAGCTAAAGGGAAGGAACAGTAATTCACTTTAAAGAAGCTTATAATGCAGTTTTACTGTTGAGAATTTAATCTCAGGAAATTGAGTAATGATTCCCTTAATGTTTCTACTGGACAAAACATCCAAATATCCTGGATTTTTAATTTGACAGCATGAGCACTCTCTTTGGGAAGTCAGTGGTTCCTGTTAGCACAGAAATGCACACCTGAAACAGGTGTAGCAGAGGGGCAAGCCCTGAATTCCTGTGTAGTTCTTCATCTTCTGTATCTCCCAGTGTCATCTGCAGCAGCCAAGAGCACTACAACACCTCTGCAATACTCTGGGAATTGTTGTCTGTAGGCTACACCAGTAAGGCCTTGTGAAAACAGTGCCCTGAGCTTCCCAAAATAAAAATGTTTGAGAATGATGGGAGGTGTATGTGAATATTACCTGAGCCATCACAGGGATTTTTTTTTATAAAGATCATGTTTAATGTTAGAAGAGAAGCAGGATTTAGAATAACTCAGTATTTCAGATTTCTTTTCCCTGTGTCTTCCATGATGTAAATGTTCAGAAAATACCTATTGCATTTAAATTGTTTGTTAAGGAATTTAAATTGGTTGAGAAGAAAAATCACTCTTTTACTTTGGCTGTGACTTTGGTTTCTTCTTTGAAGAAAAAAAATCTGTATGTTTTACACACACATATTGCAAGAAAATTGTGCTGTCCTTTCTCTTGATAGAATACTTAGGTAAGGATAGTCTGGAATAGGCTGTTTGCTGACTAAAGTAAGGTAATTAGAACAAATGTTTTGGGTTTTGTTGTGGTTTCTTTTTTTCTTTCACTTTAATACCTAAAACACTTGACTTTTTTTTTTTTTACAGTCATTTTTCAGTAAAAGTTGTAAATTTGGTCCATTATATATTTGTATTCTTTTTTAACAATGCACATAATTTTTTCCAGATGTATCCTTCCTTCTCCACCATCTCCAGGATAATTAATGAGTAGATTTTCTTACTTGAACCATGTTTTTCCTGATTGAAATAGAGCAATTTTATCAATGCTTATCTATCTTTTTCCTTTTTAATCCTGACATAGCTTAAGGTATTAATAAGCTCTTATCTCAAGTCTAGAGGAATCATATTTTAAAATTAATTTTATAATGTCTGATGGAGCAGGAGGGGGAGGAAAGCAGGTCAGAGAGTTGAACTGGCTTGTTTAGGGGAATCCTGTATCAGATAAAGACAATGAGAACACTGCTGTAACTTTGTGAAATGAAGCCAATTCTCAGTGGTAGGAAAAGAAAATCTCTTGTTCAATGTCCTTGCAAAAGTCAGAATTAAATTGGAGTGTCAAGCTTGAAGTGGGCACCAGCACCCTGCCAGTTGCTTGCAAAAAGCTGCTGGTGTTGTCCATCCAAGTTCTAACATCTTCATAGTTTTTGTTTGAATTGTCCTTTAAAATGATAATTTTTCCAAAACACTGCATCAGTTGCCTGATCTATAATGATATAATCTTCAGAATATTTTCCCCACTTCCTTTTTCAAAAGGAACTACCCCAAAACCTCCAAACCAATGAACATTTTAATCAATTTAAGATTTTCAGCAACTTTCAGCAAGTGTTTGAAGTGCCTCGCATTCTTGCATAGACCTTCTGTTGAACTCTGAATTCCCAGTAATGCTGAGAGGAGGTGATAAATTCATTTATTCTGATAACTCCAAATCCTTGAATTCACCACTCTCTTAATCCATGGAGGCTGGTGTTTAATGAAGCCTCTTGGGCAGAAGTGCAGCTGAGGTGTCCCTTCTGCCCTTCACATGGACACGTGGAAGGTTTCCTCTCTGCTTCCTCAGTACCTGAGTTACCATTCTCTCCAAGAGGGGTGGAAAAGCCTGTGCCCAGCTCAGCACTGGTTTCCAGTCATTTCCTGGGGCTCCATGCCACAGTCCAGCCACAGAAGTAGCTGTACTGTAAATTTTACACTTCTGTTGCAGTGATGTAAAGCAGGATCTTGAATATCTCCTTCTTCTCATCACTTAGAGAGTTTTCCCTGTTCCCACCAGAAATCTGTGACAAGCTCTACGAGCCTACGTGTGGAAAAAAGGGGAGAGGGAACGGGCATGGAGATAAGGAGAGCCATGAAAGGGAGGCAGCAGGATGCTCAGCCAGCAGCCCACTAATTTAGTTCTTTTCTCCCTGTGTCCTCTGGAATAATTGGTAGCCTCAAAATGTTCTGGACTTGGTGGAAGAGCTGGAATCTTGCAACTGGCCATGCCTTAGGCGCTGAAGATTGCACCGGCTGATCAGCCAAATCCTGGTGCTGTCCAAGAGCAGCTCATGGACATCCAAATCCATGGCAATTATCCTTTGCTCAAATAATAGACTGATAGGATCATTTGGGTTGGAAAGGACCTTGGAGACCGAGTCCAACCATTAGCAGTGCCAAGTGCAGTGCTTCCAGGCCCCTCAAATGGGAATTCATTTCCCCAGCTCCTTTGTGCTTACCAGGGATCTGGGTGTGTTTCTTCTCTGTGGGGAATGGTGATATGACCGCAGCCTCGCTCCAGGCAACCCCAGTGTTTTGAGGTTTTGGTTTTGGTTTGGTTTTTGGGACATGTGGTGATTTGGTGTCCTGGATACACTGCCCAGGGCAGTCAGGTGGAGTCCCCATCTCTGAAGGATTTAAAAGCTCAGAGAGGTGGAGCTCAGGGATGTGGGTTAGTGGTGGCCTTGGTAGTGCAGGGTTAACAGCTGGGCTTGATCTTAAAGGTCTTTTCCAACCCTCTGTGATTCATTAAAGCCTATTTCCTGAAGAGATGTTGGAGATGCAGAGTATGGTTTGAGATAGTGATCTGTGCAGAAAAGTGTCTCCTGAGGGAACTCTGAATGTACAGAAAAGGATCCATGCTTTTCCTGAGGCCACTTGGAACCTTGTCAGGGCATTTTTTTAGTGTGGAAACATGAGGTATCAACCACAAGAGCAATATTCCTCTTCTTGTTGGTGGAGGAAAGTAAC
Organism: Pyrgilauda ruficollis; assembly: GCF_017590135.1. Taxonomy (NCBI): domain Eukaryota; kingdom Metazoa; phylum Chordata; class Aves; order Passeriformes; family Passeridae; genus Pyrgilauda; species Pyrgilauda ruficollis. The sequence goes on along the minus strand of NW_024524489.1, from coordinate 3,291,389 downwards.
TTTGGGGGGCTTTTTTTCTGAATGTCACCTTTTTCTGACGCATCACTTCTCGCAGCTACAGAACAAAGATCACTCTTCAGCTTTTTGTTCATAATGTCACCATTTCTTCAAAATTTCAGCGTTTGCAGCTGCTCTGATCTCCCTTGTCAGTGGGAGTGTTGTGCATATGCACACTTTTAAATCTTTTTACTCCTGGTACCAGCTACTCTTTAGGATTCAGACTGACGCAAAGAGAGCCCATGGCAAAGGTGCACATCCTTCAGCCCTTTCCACAGGACACAACATGAGCTGCTCAGAATTCCCAGTGGGATTGAAAACAAAACTGAACACCAGTCCTCGATACCAAATAGGAGCAAGTTTTGTACCCATCTTCCATCTCAGTTATGCATTTTGTCATTTTATTCTTGGCATCTTGTTTTAATTTCTTTCACTTTTTTCATACCTTGGTATTTTCTACAGGTTCCACTGACTTTTAAACATACAAGTCTTATTTTTCTGTAATCTTTTGGGTTTTGTTTTTAATACATAATAGTTTTCTTCCAAATATTAATTCTTTTTTATAAACTCTATTTTTTCTTAAAGTAATAATGTTGCACATCAGTTGATAAATTTTTCTTTCTAACAGCTTAGTTAAAAGGAGTATGAATTCAAACAACTGTCTTGGCACTCTTGTGATATTTTCCTAACATTCTCCATGATTATAAAATGCTAAATTTTGTCTGCTGGACTTTAGAAACCACTTCAAACACTGAAAGACTTTTTTTCCCATTTATTAATTTTTTAAAATCAGTGACTCTATATAATGTGAATGCGGCATTAGGCTGAATAATGACTTATTCTCCAGTTCCATCTGCATATCTGATTTAATTATGCTCCGAAGGAAGAAATGCAAAGGAGATATTATCTTAACTTGTTAAGTTTTCTCTTGCACAAGAAACATTTTCCCCTCACTGCCCTTTAAGTAGCTGGTTTGTGTCCCCTGATGCACAGCAGGGAATGGCATTTGCCTTCCTGTGGCAAAAGGAATCCTGTGGATGGAAAAGTGGTCCATGTGTGAATTAGCTTGGAGTTGTATTGTGTTTTTTATACTAATATAATATTGTTCTAGTGCTTGCCCCTGATTAAAGACATACATAAATAAATAATTTATAATTTAATTAATAAGGTATAATATGCAAAGCACAGTAATTTCAAACAGCTTGTAATGTCTCTAATGTACTTTCAATTTTTTATTTTACATAAGGGCTATATTCATTATGTGGTTATGATAAACATACTAATGAATTTTATTACAGGAACAAATTTAAACATGTAAATGAGATCAAATAGTATTAAAATGCAAACGATGGGGAAACTTATTACAAACTAACCTTGCCAACATACATGGAGGGATGTTACAAAAGGACTCAGGAAGTTGCACACTTGATACAAAGTCAGCGCAGTCCTTTCTCAAAGTCACTGAAAACAAGAATTTGTGAACTCTCCAGTTTTAGTGTTGCATAAACTCTGTTGAACAAAAAAAGTTAACTTGAATCCTGGGCTTGCATGTAACTTTGGGTGACAATTAAAATCCCTTTTCTTGTTCCAGTGAACAGTAATCTGTGCATAATTACATTCAAATGAGATATTAGCATTTTTTGTGCTTACTCTTTGTTAATTGCAGAGTTCACTCACCATGGTGATGCTTTTGATAGAATCAAGCAACCTTATTGACCTGATGCTGCAAGGCATGTTTGGAAATTCTGCTGTATTCTTTTTTTTTTCCAATTTTTATTTTTTGGCATTTTGAGGAGTCCTGCTGCTTTTATTACATTCCTGACACTTTTGTTAATAAATCATTGCAAAGTTAATGAAAATTGCATTCAGGCATATCCAAAATAATTGTGTCCTTTGTCATGCTAATAAATGGAAAGATGTTGATCCAATGGGTGAGTGCATGCCCATTATGGGGAAGTTTGTGATACGTGTGCCTGTTGCGCTTGGACTTTCTGCATTGGCAAATCACTCCATGTCAAAACAGGGATGGGGAAAACAAAAGTCAATATGTTTTATTTCAAAAGTTACACAACCTGCCTCTTAATTAGGCTGGAAAGCAGGGAAGGATTGAAATGTGTATATGAAGATGTACAGTTATGGTATTATCTGCAGGAATCGGCAACTGCCTTATACCAGAATATCCTCTGGGATGAAAACAATTAAATATCTCCTTCTTCTTGCCTTCTGAACTTTCATGCTTATTAAACCCTGATGATAAAAGATAGAAAAAACCCCCTACCTTTAAGCTTCGCTTTAATACTGAGCTGTGGTGGAGGGAAATAAGCCAACAGCTGTGTGGAGCTTTTTAGAAGGGAGAGAGGTGATGATTTAGCCTCCTTTCCAGATAGAAAGCTAGAAAAGTAAAATGCAGGTGAGATTAAATTCTGCCTTTTCTTTCACTGTGTTTATTAGTAGTGACTTCAGTAGCTTGAAGCCACACTGATAAAAACTGGATTAGATTTTTGGTGCAGGAAATCTTTTACATATTGCAGTAAATAAATAATAAGACTATAACTATATATTTTTTATAACTAAAAAATAAGAGATTTAATGTTAAGGAAATGTTTACCTGGAACAATGGTATTTCATCCTGCAATGTTAGAGTTAAAAAATGTTAATAGTATAAAAATACAGGTAGTTTTAGTCAAGAGTTCTTGATTTATGCACTGTCCCGTCCTGCTGGTTTGACGTGGGAATTAATTCTGCTACTCAGTCAAAGAGTGTAGTTTTCAGAACTGTCACATTAGGTCTAAGATGCAGGGTGCTGGTTGAATTAGGGGGTGTTTAAAAAACGTGGATTTGTTATGTTGTCTGAATGTATATTTTTTCCTCTCCTAATTTCAAGAATGGTATATTGCCCCGAGATGGGCAATTTTTTTTTTTTTTAATTAACAGTAATTTAAAGCTCACTGAATCATAATAAGGACATTTAGGTTCTTAAAACAGCATCTGCAAAAAATGCAGGGCTTCAAATCTTCAACTTCTCTTTCATTTGCTCTTAAAGTGCAGCAAAATGAGGACCCCCCTGACTTCAGTGAGGTTTGCCCAGGTAATGAGGGTGGGACACAGCTGGGAAAAGAGGGGTGTGTTTGGGAGACTTAAAAGATGCCTTTCAAATGAGCTTTGGAAAATGGTCTGGAGTGAAGAGAAAGAGGTGTGAGCAGCAGTATTGGCAGCATCCTTGGAGAATTAGTTAAAATCTATGACTTGTAAGAGTTGAAAAGAGACTTTCCCTGAGAGCCGTAATCGCCCACTGTGTGATTTCTCTTCTGAAGCGTTTGAGAAGTGTTTGGCCACTGATGACGTGTGGAGGTGGAATTAAGGGAATCAGTGCAAGGCTGATCCAGGTTTAGAAGAGTGCTACACAGCTCTGTGTTTGTAGCAATGTTTTCCTCCATTTGCAGCACATTTATAAATCTTGGAAACATGAAATTATAGGCAATCAAAACAGGAAGGTGAAGCAGCGCAGTTTCAAGGCAGGATGAAGGAAAGTCTCATTGCTCCTTTTTATTTTGGAACATTTTCTCTGCATGACAGAAATGGATGGGCTCTCTCCCTTCTAAATAGCTTCTGCAAAGATGTATATTTTCTAGAAATAGATAGCGAGTACCATTTGCTGTCAGGTTATTGACCAGGTCAGATCATCTGCCAAATTTAGATTGAGGGATTTAGTGAAGGGCAATTTATGGAGTTCAGCTTTCGCACTTGGACTCCTTGCAACTCACTGGGGCGAAGACGGGCTTGTTCAAAGGGTAGAAATCCATTCCCCTGCTCCAGTATTTGCATCCAGGCTCATTCTGTGTTGTTCTCCCAGGCACTGAGGAGCTCCTGCTGTATTGCTGCTGAGCTCCAGCCCTGTTCCATGCCCATTATCGGGGGATGTTGAATTAGTATTGCAAGATGTGCCACTCTGACCTCCTCACAGCAATTCCATGTGATCCTGACCTAACTACACGCTCCTGGTGATAGCACAAGGTAAAACATTATTCCAGCCCTGCCTGTGTTAGTGGGATTCCTCGGAAGAGTTTCACCATGGTGATACTTGCAGAAAACCAGCAAATCCCTGCCATTTATGCTTTTAAAGGAATGCTGACACTTCAGCAGATAGTGCTGTAATGTGTATCCTGAGAGTGTTCACTGACTCTGAATGAAGTGACAGTAAAATCCTCACTGAAGTATGAAAAGGTTACTGCAATCCTCTTATAGCTGGAGTCTGACGAGTTTTCCTGAGTTCCTGCTTGTTTCTTCTGGTGCTCTTTCAAATTTATGCAATTCTCACGATAAACTTGCTAGTGGCTGTTTTACTCCATGATCTTAAAGGGCTTTTCCAGCCTAAATGCTTGTAGGGTGACTGAATTGTTAGCTGTGCCATTTGTACTTCACTGCAGGGGTTCCTGGGAAGCATTTTTTTCTGTTGCTGGTTTCTTTTGGTTGTTTGTTCCTAGGAGTTGCATCCCTGTTCACCAAGGCATTTTCCATGGATGTGGTGGCATGCAAGAGCTGGAGGGGCTGGTCCATCAGCATATTTAATTACCTGGGGATAGAATGTGTATGCGTGGGTCAGGTAATTCTACATCCACTGCCATATTTCACAATCCCATTTTTAAAGTAATTTTATACAAGAAAATGTGGCTTTGTAAAACTTGGCTAAATCAGAGTCAAGCTGCCTCCAGTGAACTTCAAAGGGGTCTTTTTTCATGAGTGTGTTGCACATATCATCACAAGTGTATAAAATTTATATCACGTGTTTATAAACTTTACAGTTGGTTTTACAATGCTCTTACATTATAGTTCCCAGTTTTCTTGTGCAGATCTTGCTGCAACTTTTGTTCCACAGGCTGAATTCCTGTGTTAAAATGTAACAAGCAGTGCAGGAACCTTTTTCTTTTGGGAAGAGAATTGAGAATTGATGAGGATGAAGAAAATTTTGCTCAATACTTTTTAAATAGTGCAACATGAAAAACCAGTTGAATTTGATATTTGAAGCATAGTAGGGCTGTTATTCCTGTTGAATGCTATTGCTGAGTATTCTGGTTCTCAGTTTGTGGAGGGAAAAAAATTAGAAGTTTTAGGCAATAAAATTAGTATCTCTTTGTTTTTTGAGGAAAGTTTACAAGAGGTTTACCTTCAGTCAGGCTAATGTGGAGAGTCAAAAAGCTCTTCTTGCGTTTCTTGATAGAGAATCTGGTGTTAAAAATGGAAAAGGGAGCAAGATAAACCCAGGAAAAATACCTCCACAGAACAGATGCTAATAACCTCCTGGTCTGATAGTGACTTTCTGAGACCTGGCAGTGAAATCCCAGTTTTTTTCTCATGCAAATTCCAGCACGTGTAGGGATCAGTTTGCTTTGGATTTAACAAGCCCTGCGTTGACCAGGTGAGGGTCTGGCTGGGCTCGGAGCGCAGAGGGAGCCCCTGTGCAGAGCTGGGAAAGGGGCAGGCAGGAAGAGCCCCCTTTCCCAGGCTTTTGGGGACACCCTGTGGGAAAGGCTCTGTCCTCGCCACTTCAGGTCGCCGAGTTTTGTGGATAAGCACAAAACTTGTCAGATGGCATCAGCACATCCTGCTGGGAACTTCCACAGCAGGGGTGGCCTGGGTCAGGAGAAAGGAGACCTGCAGAACAAGGAGCTTTGGAGCAAGAGATGGCAGAGCTGTTTTCCTTTCTCAGGGAACAGAAGCAAACAAGAAGCCAGCATATGCTGGGAGTCTGAGCCCCCAGAATGTTTGCATGGTTTGGGAAAACATCACCAATAAAATCTAAGTGGTTGCCACCTTGTATGGGTGAGTCATGTGCTCACAGTTCTGACTGTGAACAAAGTCAAAAATACAAATTTTTTGGCAGTCATAGAAAGCAGGAGACAATTCATCATAACTTATGAGAACTGCAGCATACAGAGCAGCTTTCCTTTGTTATTCTTGCTTTAATTTGTCATATACACAATTCCCACAAACAAACTGTTTTTAAGAGGTTTCTTCACCATTTATTGTAAGTACAGGGTCTCTCTTTGTCCCTCATTTAAGAATGTCTTACAATTCCCTGCAAATCTTTCTACTAAAAAAAAAAAAAAAAAAAAGAGAAAAACCATGTAGCTCTTAGCTCTTGGAGGAAATCCAAGACTATCATAAAAATAATCTAAATAAATATCAGTGATTTTAAAATTAAGCTGAGAGCATCGATATCTAAGCCCAGCAGATCCTGGACACTCTATATTTAGAAGAGTGAAGTAGCTGAGCTGCAATAGCCCCTCACAGATGAGTATTTCTTTTCCTTGTGCTGATACATATTCTGTGCAGTCAGTGTCTATTTAAAACCTTGTGCTGGAACACCTCCATGACTCAAATTCCTGTTGAGTTTAGTGGATGCTTTGTGAATGGATATACTCTAAAGAATTAAAGTTTCAGACTTTTTAGAGGAGTGGATTTGATTTGTGTGAGGAATTATCAAATTCAAGAGAAGAGGAAATTGATTTTGTCAGATAAATCATATTCTTATCCTACATAAAATTAGCTAGAATTTATTTTTTGGAGTTACATGAATATGGGAGGGAAAATGTATTGTATTACTCATGAACAGATAATGACAGGACAGGGGGCAATGGTTCTAAAGTCACAGAGTTCAGGGTTAGATGGGATATTGGGAAGAAGTTGTTGTTCCCTGTGAAGGTGGTGAGGCCCCTGGCACAGGTTGCCCAGAGAAGCTGTGGCTGCCCCATCCCTGGAAGCATCCAAGGCCAGGTTGGACAGGGCTTGGAGCAACCTGGGATAGTGGAAGGTGTCCCTGCCATGGCAGAGGGTTGGATTAGATCTTTAAGGTCCCTTCCCAGAAGGATCTTTAAGGTCCCTTCCAAGCCAAACCATTCCATTTTCTTCAGTGCCTTCCCCGCACTCGCAGCCTGCTCTGGGCATGGGCAGGACGTTTGGAGTTTGTCCTTTTAGCCCAGGAGCACAGAGCCACTGCAGCCCAAGCACAGCCCTGCTGAGTACCCAGTGGTAGCTGAGCTTGCTCTGTGGATCTCAGCATACTGCAAAGGTGATGGATTGCTGGTCCTGCTTGCTCCCAGCTGGGAAGCAGAGCGGCAGCGGAGCGATGCCTCAGGGCAATGCCAATTTTTTGTTTTATAATTAGCCATGGCACCAGTTTTCCCCACCGGAGGGCATGGTACAGGCCTCCTGATCAGCTGCAAACTAGCAGCACTACTAAACTGTAATTTCTTTGTAATTTCATGCTGTTACATGATAACTTTAAACCCTGCTTGCTGTTGAAAGTTCTCTAATTGCACAGTTGTTTCAGTAAGGCTCTAAAACGTTACGGGTGTGCTGCCGTTTTATGGGTCACCCACAAAAACCTTGATGCTCTTCTACACATCCTGGTACAGGCAGATTCCAGCAGTGGAGTATTATTTTATTCTGATTGTTAGGAAGTTTGTGCCATGTGCTATAGAGCTTCAAAAGTGTGCTTTGGAAGTTACATAGAAGAGAAAAATAACAAACAGTGGTGTAGGTGTAGGAATCTTTCCTGGTTTCCTTTCTGATTTTGTCTCTGAATAGTGTATTAATATCTGTAATTAAGACATGAAAGCTCATAAACTGCATTCCAAGTGTTGGTTACATAAATTTTAACATTTATTTACATTTTGTTGATATTACTGCAGCTCATGCAGTTATATTATGCACTCTGACATCTATGTCATGTCATGTTTGCTCAACTCGTTTACTACTAATCAAAACTAGAAGTTTGTTGTTGTTTTGGGTTTTATTTTCCCTCAGTTCTTTCTCTGCAGGGTCAGCCCAGCTAAAAGAAAATGAAGCTGTCTGCTCTCAGCTTATGCATCATCACCAACACTAAACATGCCAAGTTCAGAACCTGTATTTTGTTATCTGACTATTGTTGATAGCAGAAAAAAGACAGCTTGATTTTCATTAGCAGGGCTGACCTTAGAGGGCTGGGAGCAAGGGAAAGAAATGTATTTTGACTTGAAGTAAACTGAGGAAACATGACATGGAAGTCAGAGAGGGATTATATATGCATCCCTAAGGTGTCATTTTTAACAAACCGTCGTCTTTCACTTGAGGAAATTCTGAGTAAACCACTGGAGAGATTACTGTAGCTGTCCAGCTGGCAAGGGCCAATACTTCTGACTCTGAATTATGCATTATCCTTTGCTGCTGCTTTTTTTTCCCCTTTCTCCTTTTGATAACTGTTTATCTTGCCCTTACTGGGGATAGAGATGAAAATATAGTATTTGAAATACAAAAATTCAGACTTAGCTTTTTTGCTCATGTAGCTCATTCTAAGAGTGCATTTAATAGGTTTGTGTAGGCTTGCTTTTAAAAATGGTTTAATTTTCTTCATGCAGCGTAGATTGAAATAAGAAATCCTTCTTTATGCTCATTCCAAGGCCAAACATTAGGCTGGGAGAAGTGTTTCCTTCAGTCCCAGTTACATTGAATTCCTCTTTCTCTTATTCTATCACTTATATTGTTTTCTATTTCTTTCCCCCCTGCCTGTGTGTTAAAGGTTGGGGAGATATTCTGGAAACCTGGATTCAGACAGAGTTTCCATTCAGAGCTGTGGCTTGGGGAATGTATCTCAAGTTAGGTTTCTTTCCCACCCTTCTGCTTTGTGAAGCCCACTGTGAGGCAAGCCTGGAGCTGCTCCATCCTGCTACTTTTGGACACTGCTGGAGTTCCTTCCCGAGGGTGTTTGGGGAAAGGATGAACAGTTTTATAAGAAGAAAATTTGGCCCTGAATCTTAAGCACTGTAACCCTGTTTGGGAAGTTATACCAACTGTTCTATAAATCAGCCAGCAATGTTCTGTCAGTGCTGAATTTTACTTTTAAAGCACAAGTCCAAAATAGAGGCAGAATTCAAAGAAGAATTCCAGAGAGCAAAACTTTTGCAGAAGCTTCTGATGCAATTAAGGAGAGTGGTCTGGGTGTTGTGCCACAAGAAAGTGCAGCAGTTGTCTCTCCTGTGCTCTACCTGTGCCCCTTTGATTTTTCTGCTCATCTGATTTGTCCTGAGCAGAGAAATGAAATTTCCTCTGCTTACAGCTCATGGAGGTGAACCAGTTGGAATTTGCTCAGGGAAAAAAACCCACTTCAGGCATTTCCTGCAACAAGGCAATAGGTAATGCAGAGTTGTGCAAAGGGCACAGTTAGGTCCCAGGCTCTCCATCCCACCCCATTCCCACGGGAGCTCTGGCAGCAGGAGCTCACTCTCCCGTTGTTCCGCTGTCGTTGGCGCTGGATTTCGGGAGCCAAACAGGCTGTGGGAATGCTGTCACTGCCTGCCGTAGGTGGCCTCAGTCCTTGGCAGTCATCACACTCCCAATTTGCAGCCTTCCCAATCCAGGGGTTTATATCAGGTGAAGCTGAACTCTCTGGAAGGCTGCTGAGCAAAGTTGCTATTAAAGTGACACCGCCAGCTGTAATCTTCTTGGGTTGCATTGGAATTTTAGTGCCAAAAAGTTGACAAAGTCCAGATTGTAGCTTTAAAACTGCCAGGCAAACTAATCCTGTGTAAGCAGGGGGGTACTTGGTAGCTAAAAGATGATGCTTGACATCTCTTTGCTTTATTCTCTTTTATTAAAGACAACTCTTTAAATTTACTTGGAGGCAAACAAAGATCCTAATTGTCATGTAGAAGCATTTACGTGTTAAGATACTGTTAGTTATTGAAGTGATAAGAAGAATTTCAGTGCAACTATGGTTTAGATTGAAGTGGAGAATGGTAATGTACTTTATTTAACTTTCTCATATTTTTAAAACATTGTACTTGAACATTTTTGTAGAAATTTTGAAACCTCAGACTTCTAGACTGTATGTCTTCATTCCCTAAACTATCCTAATACTACTGATTTACACCAATATTAACAAAAACATTCAAGAAGCAAAAGTGGTCCTTTTAGTGTTTCTCTGAGTGGTATAGTATTGATGTTGAACGCGGGAGGAAAAGATAGAAGTACTTAATTATATAAAAAATGATAAATCCTTAATTCTTTAAGTGTAAGAGAGTATCAGCATTTTCAGGGTGTTGGTGAGAATATTCTTTTTTTACTTCTTTCTTCTTCCCAGCATTGTGGCAACCTTGCTGAAATACTCCTTCTCTACCCTTCATGTAATGTGAAATATTTTACTTTTGTCTTTGTCTTGTTTATTTTGCTAAACAGTAACTTTTTGATGGTATTAATCAAATGAAGGTCATGGAACAAAATATCTGCTGTCTTTGGAAATCATATATGGTGATACAGATGTAAAGTACAATGGCACATGGAGAAAACACATGATGAGATAGGGAATTGATATTTCACATGCAGATCCAGACATATATCCACTGTTCCCTGTGGTCCTGGTGCCATTGCAATTTGCCATGTGCCTACACGGTGAGCCATCCCTGTCTGTTGGAGGCTGCATGGAAAATCAGCCACAGCAAATCAGTCAAACCCCCAGGTGATGCAAGAAAACAGCAGTTTAAAAAGGAGGAGAGAATTCATCTCAAGAAAAAAAGGATTTATGCTCTCTCCAAGAGATGATCCCAGCTCAATGGAGAAGCAGAACTGTTTAAGTACCAGCCATGGCACTGAATTAATTATTTTAGGACAGAGTACTTAAAGGCAGGTCCATTCTGCTGTCTGGGCTGCAGGGTGACATGAGTCCAAGGCTTCATCTGGAAATGTTTCCTGGTGGATATCAGGGGTTGAAAATGCCTTTAAATGTTCATAACCTTGACAGGGAAATCTGTGAGTACACATATGGTTGATTAAGCTGCCACCTGCTTTCTGGCATTAGAATATATATGAATTTTTGATTTTCATGCTACTAATTTTGAGTAGTTAATGTTGCTGTCCCACTGTGCAAAATTTTCTCAAAGATAAAAATACAGTTTTGTGGGGGTTTTGTTTGGTTTGGTTTTTTTTTTTTTTTTCCTAGAGATCTTTAGTCATCCCCTAAATAAATGCTGTTTACATGCTGTCAGCTTGTAGGAGTATCAGTGAGTGTTTGTCCACCTTACCCTGTATGACCTTGACCATTACATCAACTCAGAAATTAAAACCAGAAAAATCATACAGTCCTGTATTTGTCAGAATAAGATTGTTTTGAATCTAACTTGTCAACTTTGTTGATTTTTTGCACTGTTTCCCACTAAACTCCAGCTCCAAAATGGCAAAGGGCCATTGTGAATCAGGATGTGGTATTTCTATTGTTGGTGCTACAGCTTGTGTGAAATATGGAAGTGCTGCTGCTTAGAATCTTTCCATGACCATTCATTATTTATTATGTTGCAATAACAAAGTTGCTTTTTAAAAATCTTGAAAGAAAATGTGGGTTTTTGGAGAGGTAAGAAATTAGTGGGGAAGATTTCTGCACAATATGGCTTTTTCACACTGCTTCATTTTCAGCAGCTGACTTAAGTGTGCAATGTCAGAGTCTCAGCTGCTTAGAGAACTTAACAGAGTGCCCAACTGGGGCCCTACTTATTTTTGTAGATTATTTAGGAGACCTGCTCCTGCCAGGGTAGATGATGTGAATATATCTCTCTATGGTAAACCATCAGATTAAAGGAAAATAAGGCCTTCTGAAATTTAACAAGGACCACAGGTAATTAGTCTTAAATGTACTTTCTGTGTCATTGAAATGTCATTGGAATCTGGCCCAAGACTTAAGGTGTGGTTCTTGTTTGACACAGGGACACCCTAAGCAGCTTTAGCTCTCTTGAAATCAGTCCTATTCCACAGCACAGGAGTTGAAACAAACCAGTTGCAGAAGGTATATATCACACATAGGTGACAACACAGGGTAATCCTTTTCCTTCTGAGAAGGCAAGGCCTGTTTTTAATTTTGTTTTCTCTGTAATGGTGCCACTTACAGCATATGATGAATGTACATCCGAATTAGTGCTGATAAATAATGCAAGTCACTTGAGTTAATTTTTCTTGCTGAGCATATCTTCAGCATGAGCAAATCCTAATCAAAGATGAGCATAACACAGAGAAATCCAAGTTGTGAGTTCATTGCATGATGGGGTCTGAATAGAGATGCGGTGACAGCTCCTGTGCCCAAAGGAACATCTGGGTTTTAAAGACACAGTTCACTCAGGAGTACATTTAGGCTTTGGAAAGAGCTTAAAGGTAATGTTAGAGAGACTGAACCAAGGTGCTGTGGCCCAGCTGATTTTCCTTTGCACCAGAAATAGATGTACTGTGTCCCTCCTTCTTAACATAGACATGGTCCCACTGCTCAGTATAAACCAACGCCCCTGTTGCTTCACGACTCCTCAAGTGTCTGGCAGGGCAACCATCACACTCATCTTGTCCTTCCTTTTAAATATTCAGTAATTTTATTTCTGCCCTAAATGCTTCTCTTGCTATTTGGAAACACTGTGGAAAGTGAATGGAAACTTCTCTGATTTGGAGTGAATTTTCATACTTGACTGGGACTCCAGGACTGTTCTCAGGCCTGTCTCTGAAGAGAAATGGACATGAGAGGAAACTAGGGGTTCACATTTTAATTCTCTCCAGGAGTAAAAATATTTCATTTTTATTTTTTCTTTAATGCCTATTAAACTTCTGACTGTGAATACTTGGATTAAAAATCATATGTAATGACTATTTTAGACAATGTTCTTAGGTGCCTTTATAACCCCATGATTGCCTTCTCTCTCCAGAGGCATTAGAACATTCTAAAATGGAAGCCAGGGTGTCTGGATAGTTGCTTGGCAAATGTTATTAAAAGCATCAAATCTCTGAGCTGGAAGCTTCATTACTTGACGATATTTCTGCATGAAGGATGGAACTATGGTAAAATGTTCTTTTGAAACACACAGTAAATGATAAGAATTAATTGATCTTAAAAACACGTTTCATCTCCAACGTGGTTTATGCACACCTGGTAATGTTCTAGGGAGAAGGGCAGGGGCCCAAAGGAAAAGGGAGGCTGTGGAGGAGGCCAGGGCATTTCCTAAAAACTGCCTTATCCCTGAAACTTGTAGGGAAACTCCACCTCCTTGTTAAGACATCCACACTGTGCTTCCCAGCCTGTGAGCTATAGCTTCCTGAAAAGACATTCCTTATTTCCATGGCATGCTGCAAAACTGGAGCAGCATGGAGCCCCAAAGTACTAATTTGCTGAAAGAATTTCATCCATCCAGGAAGAGAGTTAAGCTACTGCCTCCTGGTTTTGTCTTTATCCCTGTAATTAATCAGATACCTAAAGAGTCTTGGAAGAAATTCAAGGGAAAAAGAAGGCAAGCTGCAGCTTTACTGTATCTTCCTTGTGACTCCCAGGAGGATTTTCACTGCACTTTTCTCTGTCTTAAATGTTCTGTTGAATGTTCCCTCCTATTTGTCATAATTTTCTCAAAATCTTCCTATATAGCTATAGTTGTATGTACACATGTATGGGTTCTGTCCCAAGAAGTGAAGACCCCTTGCCTTTTGAGTTTTCTTGCATGACTGCTTGACTTCTTGCAAAAATTCCTTGACAGGAGTTTTTCTCTTCTGAAGCACTAATGCATTGGATTTGTGGGGAACATTTTTGGTTCAGACAAGAGTGGCCATAGTTGAATTTTTCCAGAATTAACCTAAATTTGGCTTCCTGTATTAATATGCATAGAGTTACCTATAACTTCAGTGGGGGTGGTGCATGTTCAACACCTTGGAAATCAGGTCACTGTTTAAGGGTTTAAATATGAATAAGGTGCCTAAGGTGGGAGATTTTGGCATTAGTGAATTGCCTCAGGTCACAGAGCGAATCAATGGCTGAGTCAGCATTAGCAGCCAGGACGTTTTGCAGACAGGCAAAGAGTTTCCTGTGCTATAGCCAACCCATAAATATGTCTGTATATACCTCAATGTACATAATTAATTCAGCCCATAGTGTCTTTGACTCTTCTGTACTGTTATGGCTGAAGGCAACATTGCATTTTCATTAAAGCCTCAGCAGCCCCATGCTTGCTTCAAGTCAGGTCCCAAATCTACAGCTGGGTGTCAAATCCAAACCAACAGCTGCCATTTCCTCCTTTGGGAAGGATTCAGCTTAGCAGGGAAATGGAGGCATTCCTCTCCAACGCTTGGCCCTGGCAAAAGAGGTCTCAGAGAACACAAACCATAGTGATGGTTTACAGAGGAGGGTTTGTTTAGCTACTAGGGGTTATCCCAGTCACAAGTTCATCCTTATTTGATAATAATGAAACAGAAGTTTGATGTATTTGCTTGACTAAGATTGCCATCTGGGAAATAATATGTTTTGTGAGTGTTTATAACAATCACGGTTTAAGCCAAAATTGACTTATCATGATTTTTGCATATAATGCTGCAATGTCCTGATTGAGCTTGATATTTCTTCTTTGTTGAGTGGAGAAAATGTATTTTGAGGGCTTTTTGATTTTTCAAAGTATTTTGTGCAGTATAAATCATGCATTTTCCAAAGCAATGATTATAGCTGAATATTCTCTGTACTGGAGCTCAAAAGAAAAAGGTTGTTTATATAATTTTTAAGTGTTACATGTATTTAGGCTTTTGCTTTTTTAGCTTGACTGCAGATTGTTCCTTTTGAATTTTGGACTAGAATGGGTTTGAATTTCATGGGTTTGGATTTTTTTCTAAACATTGTAGTTCCAGTGAAGGAAAGAGTTCAGTACTTTTCTGTCTTGGGAAAGAGAAGTTCCGCAAAGCGTGCCAGATCTGGATCATTCCAAGACTGCCCAGGAATGTCATCTTCATTTCTTAGATGTGATATAATCTGCAGGGAGAAAACTTGGAGAAATTCTGTAACTTTCCCGAGTTTCTGTTTATTTCCTTTTCCTCAGCATGGTACAAATTGAAGATATCAGCTTGACTTGTCAAAAGGACAGGAGTCCTGTCTTTCCCTCGCTCAAGAAACTTTCTATTTACTGATAGTACCAACTTTCTCACACTGTCTCAATGGTTGGATTCAGTGCAGAAAACGGTGGTAAAAGATTGGCTCTTCCCGTTCATTCTCTCTTCCCAGACTGTTTTCCAGCTACTGCCAACTATAGTGTTGTAAGATTTTGTACAGTTTTTATTTTTGCAATGTGGACATCTGTCCAGTGGGAACAGAAGTGAGAATTTCAGAGTTTAATGGAAACCTGATAACTCAGTTATGAAAATGCTAATTAAGGCATATTTAAATGAGGCCTTTACAAATGATAGTTTTTATGACTAAAATCCCTTCCCACTTATCATCTGCTCAAATGACTGATGGAAAAAATTAACTGTTAAATTTGAAAACAAAGCGACTATAGGACTCAGGGATTGTACACTGTCACTGTGATTTCTTTACATTTGCATGTGGTGTATTTTATGCTTTCAAAAAAAGGATATTAAGTGAAATGATGTGTTTCAAGGTTCTCTCCTATTTCTGAGTTTGCTAGTACATGTTTTCTTACACTTAGAACTTCCAATACTCAAACTTTCACCAATTTCTTAATCTGGAGTGTTTATGGTACTGGGAATTGTATCCTTGCATGGTGTGGATCCATGGATCCAGAAGTGTGGGAGAAAGCCATTGCAGGGGGGAAAAAGTTCTGCCTTAAGCAGAAGCTGTCGGATCTCTGTAGATGAATAAACACAAGAACTTTTCTACATCATTTGCACGGTGTGGCCAACACCCCCTGGTGCAGTGTGAGTTTGCTGAATTAGGCACCGTTTCACACCCCCCTTTCTGCCTGTCAGAGAGGTGCCAGCTTCCAGGAGAGACTGGTGCTGCAAAGGCTCTCTGGAGCTCTGCGTCCTCAAACTGCTTCTCAAAGGAAGATTGGAAGTGCACTCCCCAATTTGGGGCAGGCACTGAGTCCTCTTTCAGGGAGGACACCCTGAGAATACTGAGCCCAACTACCATATTTCAGTGGGAACAGGTGCCCTGTAGGTGCCACTTTTACCAGGATAAATCTCTGGCTCTTGTCTGGGTCTCCTCTTTGACCAAGTGCTTATGGGGAAAATGTGCTTTCTATCAATCATATTTTTAAAGCTCTTAAATACACATTTTCCTACCTTTGAGTAGTTCTCCAAACCAAGCAGGATACGATCATGCACAGAATATGGAGTGCAAGGTCTAGAGCAGCTCTCTTTATTTATCTTTTATATAAAAAATATCTGTACTGGATATTCCCTCTAAAACAGAGATGAGTCCCAGGGTATGGAAATCATTTTGTTTCTCATCAAACTTGTTCCACTTGCAGGATTTTTGTTTTCTTGAAAACTCTTGCTGCGCACAAGGAACCTCAATGTGTTGCAGCATTATCTGCATGTGATGACATTTTGATACAGATCCGATGGCATTCTGATAAAGAATCATTTTATTGGGTTTTAGTGCTTTATTTAATGTGGTGGATTCATGTAGAAGACAAAGGTGTAATGAGACTGGAAGCTGAAACTACCTAAACTCATGCTGGAAATTACTAGCAAGTTTTAAAGAGAATTCCTAAAAATATTTTGCAGCGATTGAGTTATTTTAATTCACTGCAGTTCAGAAGATAGAGACTTTGAAATGACTGCTCAGCCTCAAATAAAGGTTAAAGGCGCAAAAGAGTGAGATTTTGTGTCTCATGATATACAAATGCCTGAGACAGAAGCTGATGCTGCTCTTAAAACTTTCTGAATGTTCAGCAATGTGCAGTTTATGTACACATACAGCTTTTGGTAGAGACAGGTGCCCCCAGAACCAAACACAGGTTTTTAGGTTTTTGAAGACCACTTTCAGAGCTTTTCAGAGAGTTTCCTTTGCTCTAGAAGCAGAAGTGTGCATTGTGTGAATGCGCAGGAGAGGCACCCCTCCTGTTTGTTTGTCTGACACTTCAGTGCAACAGCACTGCTAAACCTTTAGTGTTGGGGGTAATTAATGGGATTAGACGTTGAAGTCATTGTTCTCACTGGCTTGGAAAACCAACACTTTATATTTTAATCTCTTTTTAACGTCAGAAGTGGGATTTCCGTGCTGCCCTAACCCAAAATGTCTGACTAGATTAAATAAGTAAAGTCATTAGCAAGCAGCAATTAGTCCATGTATTACTGTGGGTAACTGCACGTGTCTGTGCTCACCCAGCAACAGCGAGGAAAAGGAAGTGTGCACAAATCCTTAGGTTACACAGAGTTCTTCATGTTTTCAAACTAGAGCTGTGTGGAGTATTCTTTCTGGTAATGTCTTTACAGCCATGAATTTTTTCTATTTTGACCCAAAGGGCATCAATTTTTCAGTTTATTTCAGTATTTCTATACCTGGAGTGAGAGCAAAACCTGGCATGAATCTGTAAGAAATCCCTGTCACTGATCTGTCTTGCACCAGGACCTAAAGACTAATGCTCAAAAATTTGAAAGGGTAACCACAGAGATCTGGAGACAAGTGCTCAGAGGGGTGAAAAATTGTGTTGGTGATCAAGAGGATTTTGATTAAAAAGCACTTTAAGTAACATCTTCCATACACTGATAAATGTTCAGCTGTAAAAGCTCTCTGGGAATAAATTCTCTCTAATAATGTTTGTTTATTTTTACCTTCTTTTAAGAGCAAACCTCAATTATGCATTTGCCAAAGGAAAGGAGAGCATTTAGTCCACTTGTTGGGGGCTTTAGGATTTGATGAAGGGTTTAAAGGAAACTTGAAGGCTAAGTTGCTCTTGACATTTTGGTCTTCTCTGAATTTAATACATTTGTATATTTGGAAAGGCTTGATGATGGGAGACACTTTTTCCATGTTCCAGTATCTGACAGGATACTTCTTTCAGTTCACTGTGACATTCCTATGGAATTTAGGATAGGGGGCTCAATTTTTGCAGCTTTATCCTGAGCTCACCTTACTCTCCAAACTCACTCACACTTTAAAAGAGAGAAGGCCAATTGTGTGATTGTCTGACAGGTTTCTGTTCACTGGCCTCAGATCTGGTCTCTGGCTGGATTCTGGATAAGGCTAAATCTGTTTTATTTGTGTTTGAAACACCTGTCTGCATTATGGGATGCTTACCTGGAGACAAAAGCTCTTTGCTGGCTTGCACTGCTGCCCTTGGAGTTTATTGAATGCTAAAATGGCCACGCTTCAGACAACATTGGTAAGAAGTGTGGTGGCATCTCAGCTTTTCACTTGTCTGCTAGGTCCAAAGTACAACTGGTCTGTCCAAAGCAGACATTCTGAGATAAAAACATATTGTTCAAGAAAAGGCTCAGTTTGAGGAAGATTAAGTTGTCTACAAATCATATGAGATGAGAATGAGTCAAACTTTTGCTTGCTTGGTGGTTTTTTATCATGTTGGGGTTTTGCTGGTTTTTGGTTTTTCAGGGTTTTTTTGGGTTTGTTATTTTTTGGGGTTTTTTTTCCAGAGAGAATCTGTCATTATTTCTTTTTTTTTTTTTTTTCTTTTTTTTTTTTCTTGTTTGCTGTGGGTTTTTGTTGTTAATGATAGAGCCAGGTGCCAACAGCAAACGATTTGCAAAGCTTGTTACGGAGCTCGATGAGCATCGCAGCTGTTGCTGCAGTTCTGGATCCCTCCAGCTTATGCTAAACTTGCTGCTTTGAAATCCACACAGCCTGCAGATCATATCCCTATATCCCTGATGAAACTAGCCCACAAATCTAAGGAATGGCTTATTCCTTTCATCTCCTGCTGGTGGATGTTGCTGGCCTTACACTTGAATTATTTCAGGAATTTTCTCTAGTAGAGGATGGTCTGTACTCGAGCACAAGCAGCCCTGGGAGTTTGATTTAGGTAATACAACATCTTCCATCAATATTTGGCTCAACGGCCTAAGTCAGGTCTCTGGTGCATGCTTGGTGCAGTCCAGCCTGATTAATCCAGTATAAATCAGGCTATAAATTCTCGTCTGGTGCAGATTAAAAGCCTCAACCAGTCAACTTTGACTGTTCTTGCATGGTCATGCTCTATGCAAGTTTTTGTTCCCTTAAAATGCTGTGTGGTGTTTAGTGGTCATCATGCTCAAACTCCAGTGGGAAAAAGGTGCTGGTAGCTACTTAGTAATTTCTTGTGTCTCTAAATAAAGGTTATCTCCTTAGTAAAGTTCTTTTCTTCTCATGCTTTTACATAAGGGACTAGGAAAAATTGTGTCAACACTGTCTGTTTAAGGAGAAATCTTACACTAACCTTTTGGATTCTGAGAAATCTCATGTAAAGCAAGAACATCTTGATAGGGTATAACTTCACATTTATTCAAAATAAAATGATCATTTATTAAGAAAACAATGTCTGCTGGTGGTAGCCCCATTCTGATTTTCTAAATTAGCCCTTCTCCACAACAGGCTCATTATCTAGGAAATGACTGCTGCTAGTACGGTATCAAAAGAAAATAGGCACAAGTAGCAGGAAGAATATTATTATTATAGCAGCTCCCAGTAGTGCTGCTACCATTAAGATTCTGTCAGAATTTTCATGGGAAGGCTCGTCTTTTCTGATATTTTTTATTTTTACATGACTATAAAATCAGAGCTATATAGGAATAGTCCATTTAAGGTCTGAGGCCAGCAGCATGTGTTTGCTTTGAGCAGCTCTAGGAAAGTTACTTGATACCACCAAGTAGCTGCTCTGTGATTTCTATGACTGTGTTAAGGCATGGAGTTTAAACTGCCTGCTTTTTCCTTTGTAGTACACTAAATCCACTCATTATATAATTTTCGTCTGGGTTTGATCTCTGCCCATCTCTCTCATCTTCCTCTCACCAGCCGGGATTCTGTTGGTGGCTCTACAGAAGGCAGTGACTTAGGCAGGAACAGTGTGACTCTCTAATCCCAACTGAAGTTCACTGTTGACATCACTGGACATCAGGATTTTCCTCTGCTGAGGAAGGTTAGTGTTGATTTACACATTTCTGAATGATTGAAGCTTTCAAGCTCACCAGCAGCTCACAAAGCAAACAAAATAGATCGCAGAAAGTCTCACTGCTTTATTTGTGCAGTTCAGCTGGAATTCCAGAGTTCCTTACTATATTACCTAAAATATTTATCCCATATGGCAAGAGGAGTGAAGTGTTTGTTGTATTCCAAGGAAATGATGGAGACCTCTTGGAAGTTCAGGAATTCAGTGTAGGCACATCAGGAGAACATGCACCTGTTATCTTGTTCTATAGGCAGAAGTGTTGTTTGTGAATGGAACGTGCTTCCTGTGTGTTGGCTCATGTGAAATAATTTGGAGGCCTTCATGCAATACCCACTTGTTGAATATTAGTTTTGCCAGGAGAAAAAAATCCTGGGAATTGATATTCTAATCAGCTTTTTTTTGTAAAAGGAACCAAGGATTGAGTGGATCTAAAAACGAATCTACCCATACTGCAGCAAAAGTGACCTCTCCAAGGAAGAGGAACACTGAGAGGAGAGGGAAAGTGTTGGGAAGCACATGGTGTCTGCTCTGACCAGACACCCTTTTCAGAGAGCCTGTTACTGTGGGATCTTAGGGAAATCTGAATTTCTCATGGATGTCTTCCTGACCCTCTTGCTTTATTTTGCTGATAAAACCTCTTCTTCCAACCAATACTAAGTAAGTGAAACATTTCTAGTGAAATATTTCCTGACTGAAGTTCTCAGAGGGGTTGATCAGGGAGCTGCAGCACTGCCTGGCATGGGAAGAGGGGAGCAGTGATTTGGGAAAAGGCAGAAAACCATGGGCTCATGCCTGGGCACATGCTTGAGGAGAGCTCTGAGCTCATGGGAAGGAGAGTTTGTGGCCAGTGTGGTTACACGGTGTGGGGAGGAGGAGTGGTGTCCCCGTGAGAGGGGTTTCTTCCCCTCTGGGACTGGGATGGTGATGGTGACCCAGGCTTGTCTGTGTTACAGAAGACAAGCTGGGCAAACCTTTTTGCAGGGAAGCCTGTGCCCTTCCTCATGGACAATGGGATTTTGGTCGCTGTATGAATTCCAAGCTGAGGCTCCTGCTGTCCAGGGCTTCAGCTGTCCAGACAGTGCCTGCTTTAGTTTTGTTATGCAAGGACATAAAGTGATGCAAGTACCAGCAAAATGCAAGTTTGGATTTTGTCTAATTATGACCTCCTTAAGTTAATTTTTATGCATCAAAGCTATTTGACATTTGTCAAAACAAATTCAAGTCCCTGGGAGAGATTTTATGACAAACCCGCCATTGATCTGACAGCTTGCTCTCTAGGGAAGGCAGAGTGTGGCTGGCATTAAAGACTTAATGCTTCCAAAGTTCTCCTTTACTCCTGGTCCCAAGGCAGAGTGGCTGGGCCTGGGCGAAGCGGCTGCCACGGTGGCAGCTGGGAGTTTGACAGTGTTATGAAGAATCGCAACTGTTGAGCAGTGGATTGTTACACTGCCGATGACAGCGTTGCAAATTAATTCTGAAATTAACTGAGGGGACGTGGAGAGGTCCCACTGTTCCTCAGAAAGGGAGAGGGCAGTGTGGAAATGAGCGGTGAAGCAGAGGGAGAGCCGCTCCCCGCGTCCTGCCTGGCAGCTGGATGCGAGCGCGGAAAACGCGGATGCGTGGCAGCCACGTTCACCTCGGGAACACCTCGGGAGCCTTGGAGGAGATGACGAATCCAGGCTGCAGGGTGGGGGCGGGGATGTTTGGGGTTCTCTATTGCTCTGGTAAATGATTTATTGCACCTCCTGTATCTCCGAGATGAGAAATTAGTAGGCTGATATTTCACTTCTATTCTTAAAACAACCTGTTATTTTGCAAAATGAAATAATTTCTCATATAGCAGTCTCCTCCTAGCCTTTGTCAGATGTTATTCAGCCCAGAGTACTTCCAAATACTCAATATTATTTCACCTACGTGTGCAGAATGCCGTCTACTTCCAACCTGAGGTATCA
Organism: Pyrgilauda ruficollis; assembly: GCF_017590135.1. Lineage (NCBI taxonomy): Eukaryota > Metazoa > Chordata > Aves > Passeriformes > Passeridae > Pyrgilauda > Pyrgilauda ruficollis. The sequence goes on along the minus strand of NW_024524489.1, from coordinate 3,269,563 downwards.
TTCACTGGTTTGTAGTAGCCATTAACATATGCTTTTCCCATGGTTTGTGTACTTATTCTAAGCATGTGCCTTTTACAATGCAGAACACAAGAGACTTGTTTTGTAAGATTAATGAAGGTCACCAAAATTCTCAAAAGTATTCTGATAATTAAGGCTTTGTTTATCAAAAACAAGTTATATTAAGAGCAAAAAGATTCATGGTAATTATTCATAATCTTAACAATTCAAGTGTAGCCACCTCATTTGTGCATTTAATTCTTCTTGTTAATGTTTTGCATAAATCTGCATAATTACTTGAGTTGCCTGTTGTAATTTTGACAGCTACTCAGTTCATGTGCACTAAAGTATATCAAAAGCTTGATGTGCTGAATATTTATAATTTTACGTATGTTCTTGGGATAATATTTTTTCAACAATATTTTTAGTTTTTGTAAAATTGACATGGAATACTTGGAAAGATTGCCAAACACAGATCTCCATATCAGCGCATGATGGAACTAGAGCAACACTTAAAGGTATAGCACCAAGGTTTGGAGGTATTTTACAGAAAATCCAAATGAATTGTGCACATGAACTGTTCTGATCATTTTCCAGTGGGTGTGTTATACTCCATTAACGTAAAGACATCCTTTTTTTTTTTTTTTTTTTTTTTAATGAAGTTTTTCAGTGTGTTCTCTGCCTGTGCAAGTCCCACTGGATTTTATTCCTGGTCCCATACAAAAGAATACCAGGGAAAAGTGTGGAGCAGCATTAGCATGGGCAGCTCGCCCCGCTGGCAGCACTGCGGCAGTGCCGGGCTCCGGGGGCTCGGAGAGCTCCCTGCCCTCCATTCAGCCAAACAAAACAGCCCCAACAACAACCCAGTCGGACTTTTGGCTTCCCAAATGCTCCTGCACATGGGCATTTTGTGGGTGATGGACTGAGAGTGGTGTTTGTGGGATATACAAAAAGAATAATGCGTGGCTCAGGCATGTTGTGGCACCCTTCACCCACAGTTTTGGGGAGGGGAGGGAATTGCAGAGTGGAAAGGTGGCAATGACCTCTTCTGCACACAGAATAAATATCCCGTTTGGTAAGGACAGCAAATACTGTGGGTATTTATAAATATCTTTGTGCTGGTGAATTACAAAGGCAGTTGCTAACTAATTACAGCAGGAAGTTTTCAGTGCATCTGATGAGTGTCTGGCACAGCGCGGTGTGAATCTTCAGTCGGCTCAAATCACACACATTATTCAGGCTTTTTACAAATGTTGACAAAATGCTGGTTTGAAAATTCTTGCTCAGATCCCTCAAAAATACTGTCTCAAGACAGTTTTTGGAAAGACTATGACTATTATTTTTGAAAGCCTGTGTTCTGCACAGTGGAGTTATCAAGTTTTGCACTTAGGAATAATCTTCCAGTGTGTAAAGCTGGTGTCGAGCTCTGGTGTAAGGCTCTGGTGTAAAAGTGTGTGCTTACTATTTGGGCATGTTTTTACCTTACTAAAATAATGCTGTGTCTCGTAAAAAAACTCCCTGCATATGTTTATTAGCTCTTTCATGCAAAAATTAATGTTTAACATGGAAACCAGCTTGCTTTAAGACAGACAAAAGGAGGGGAATCCTACTTTAGCCATCAGAGCATTGTTTCCTAGGAAAGAGATTTGATATGAATGAAATGCTGCTGCCCAACAGGAGAAGAAAATGAATGTATTCAAATCTTATCAAAAAGCAGAACCAAAATCCTTTGGATGCCGGTGTTCCAGCCCTGCAGATTCCTCTGCTGTCACATAGAGTTGGAGCTGTACAATAATTTTGAACACTTAAGGCACCAGAAATATGGGTTATCCTTCAGTCATAGATCCACTTCAGGGGGGTAACACCATGGGAGGAGGGAGAAAGATTTAAACTGTTTCTGTTATGCTCAAAATATATTTGGGGTTGATTTAAGAGTAAAAGGAGGAAAAGTGCAGTTGTCATGCCCTGCTATCTTTCACTTTAATGAGCACTCAAATGTAAGTGAAAAATTAAAAGGTTGTTATATTTAGAAATAGCTGGAGCCATACACTCGATGTATGTTGCACACAGTGGGGAATGAGCATAAAAAATGAGGGGGAAAAACCCATCTACTTTGCAGCTATATTCATTAATTAAAAGAAGATTGTTAAACTAAATTTGGAAAGGGGAAAAAAAAAAAGAAAAAACTTCTTTAATTGTGTTTACCCAAAAGCCTTTTCTTCCTAATTTAAATAGCATAAACATCTGGACTAAAGCAATATTAGAATCATGGCAGTAGTCAAGCAAATCTTGTGGAAAATAATGAAATTAGATCCCTGGTGTTGTGACAGAGTAAGGGCAGGATACATCAGTTCGATGTTAATAAAATTTCCATGAATGACTGAATACAATTAAGAAATTGTCAGTTGCGGCAATGAACTTTTGTAGCTCATAGATGTTTGCATCATTTGATTATGCTGGCAATTTAAAATTGTTTGTTAGTGTCTGTGTTGGGATATTAATTATGACCTTTATTATAGCCCACAATTAAACCAGTCATATAGCAACAAGCAGCCTGTGTTGTGGTACTAAAGGATCTGAACTGTTCAGAACAGGGTCTTGGTGTGTTCAGACCATTCACTGATCATCCAAATTGGAAATTATTTGAAATGATCCAGTACTTTAAAAAACAATTCAGCTGGGTTGAGTAATCCCTTTAATAAAGAAATTTTGGTTTAATAGCATTTTAACAGTTTTAATTGCTAACAACATCTGTAAAACTGTTTTAAAGAAGGGAGAGAGAAAGCATTTTTAACTGTGACTCCAAGACAAGCTTTCTCCTGCTTCAGGAAGAGAAACCAATTATTCATTGGTTAATTAGCTGTAAACAACTTTTTAAAGACACATCCATTATATATGTAATTATTTGAAAAAAAAAGCTTTAATATTATTTGTGCTAATGCATAATTATTAGTGCGTGCTAAAAGGATTAGCAGCATTTAGATGACCACTATTGTTGGGAAATATCAGAGTGGAGAGAGATTAGCATCAGGCCGGAATGTGCAGGGATGGATCCAGCGTGTGCCTGCACCCCTTCAGTAGTGACAACAGACAAATCACACGCACAGAAACAAAGCCTGGAAAGCAAAAACCTCACACTTCTTCCTCTTTAATATTTCTCTGGTACATGCAGGAAATAGATCCGCACCAAAGAATTTCTGTACCCAGTGGAATACAGAGTTCTTGTGATTTTTTTATTAATATTTTTTTATCATTTAAAAATTTTTTTAGACTCTCAAGACACTTTTTTTTTTTATTTTTTTAATAGTCCCTTTATTATTACACAGCTGACTGGCAACTTTACAATGCCCTCAGCACGTCTATTTACTAACTGTTATACCTAATTTACTAAAAAGATGTAAAGTCCTGGTGAAATTTACTTAGGCTTTTGTAATGTGTTGGCTGGAGCAGTGTTTATAGTCATTAGCATATGAATGAAAGGAATCATATTTTAAACATTTAAATATTTTTAATATAGGTCAAGGGAAACTGTAACATTTGTCCTAACACATTGCAAATTCCAAGTAAGACATCACAGAACCTGCCTGGAATTTGTGTGATTTACAGTTGTGTTTATCAAAAAACGGTTTGAGTGTACAAACTAAAATTACAGGAGGAAGCAATTCAGGGCCACATCAATAACAACTTAAGCATCTGAGTGACCTAATTCTGACACAACCACGGTTGTGCGGTGCTGAAATAGTTCTCCTGCACATATCTAGCAAAATAATTTATGTTAAACAGAGACCTGGCATTTTGTGTGCCAGGTCCCCATATTTTGGGAGAAACAGAATTTTTCAGAGCAAGTTGTGGAGGTGAGGGGATAAATGGTGTGACAGGAGCACTGCAGCTTCCCTTGAAAGGGTCACGGATGTGCTTTAGCCCTGACCTGCAAGGATGGACCTGAGCAGTGGGAGATTTGTTCAGTCTCCATGAATTTGGCTGCTTTTCAGATGCTGCCAGTAATGATGCTAATTGCTGGCATTGGTGATGCTCACAGGCACCTGTACCATGGCAGGATTTCTGATCTTTTCTACAAGAAAACAGCTCTCAATTCTCTTTTATGAAACTGGAGCAACAGTGTTTGACAGTTCAGAAGGAATACTGTGGGTAATTTTAGCATTTCAGTTCACTGGATATTTGTAATTATTTGGAGTTTAAGGAGAAATGTTACACTTTGATTTGGCTTATTTCTTTACAGCAGTCGTGTGGAAGCATTTAGGGGGATGGAATTTTTGTTTTAGTTGACAAAGAAATTATTACATTTGAAGGGCTTTGTGTATTTAAGCACAGATGATTATTTAGAAGGCTTGGTTGCTGCAAATTGGAGCCTCGTAGCTCAATTTACTAATTTATTTTGTGATCTGTGACTAAACTGAGTAAAAATGCAAATACCACAAGCCCTTTACATTTTATCACCAGATCAGTGTACTGATGGGAGGATCAGAGTCACTAAACAGTTCAACACTTGTGATTTCTAAGCAGTCAGACACTAAAAGCATCTGTAGTGGCGACTACAGGAACAGTCCTGTGAACAGAGGTTTTAATGGAATTCAGTATTTATTTGTTTCTGACTTGGAATGCAGAAGCAAAACTTTATTGTCCATTGTGACAATGTTTTCTTTGTCTCCCATCACATGTGGCAGTGAGCCATCACTCTGTGTTGCAGCCGGATCATGGGCTAGGAGGAAACAACGGGCAAAGGTTGAAAGAAGCACTGGAAACTTAAATGGGTGCTGGCATCACCTTTTGATTACACCTCTATTCAGAGAGCATTGACAAAAACTATAATCTCTTAAATAATTTTTGTTTTTAAGTGATAGTCCCCCACAGTTTTAGGAGGTTTTGTTTAAAAGTAATTTTATGTAAAAGTATTACAGCTGTTTATTGGCTACTTATTTGCAAGTCAGTGTTAGCAGTGATGTCAGCACCACTTTGGAGGCAGTGCTAGGGCAGAGTCCTTCTTCTGGTGAACCCAGTGAAAGTCGTGCCCTTGCCTCCCAAGGAAGCAGATTTGGGTCTATTAATCCCTATTTTTGCAGATCCAGCAGAGGGAGCAGAAGTCCACCGATGGGGTTGCTTTGGACGAAACATTTGGGGTGGCAGATGGGTTGGCAAAAATTGCTTGTGGAGGTGGGGAGCTGCATGAGTCATTCCCCCCATATTCTGAGAAAACTGCTCAATTAAAACACTAAAGATTGCACTGTAATTCAGTAATTTTTCACATCCTGGAATTTAATTTTTTCTTTACATTCTCCATGAGTTGGTACATTATTATAACAATTGATTAGAACTATTTCCAGCACTTACACCAGTGCAGTGATCTCAATTAGCCAGCAGATAATTGTTTTTGTAGGGAATAACACCCAGTCATGTCTTTGCACATCAACTCCCCTGCCATGTTGCTGCACTTGTGAATATACAGCAGAAGAATTGCACCCTTTAAAAAACAATAATTAAGAAAGGATTAGCTGTAGTGCTGCAGTTATTTTAGGGTGCATGCCATGGATATAGATCTATCTTGGGTGTTGTTACCTCTGCCTTAAAACCAGGAACAGAAATGGGTGGTGTGGGACTTGCTGCTGGAGGTGGCAGTGGGTGGGCTGTGATTTGCACCCAGCAGAGCTGCAAGTCCCAGTGCTTTGGGAGGGACACGGAATCTTCTGCTGATTTCTGAACTCAGTGGGACCAGCAATCAGGTGTGTCTCCTTAACAAGGAGCATTTCCCACTACTTTTAGAACTCTTGGCAATTTAGTCCGATTTGTTGTAGTTCAAGTCTTATCTTTTGTCCTGCTTTTGTCTGGGACAGAGTTAATTTTCATCCCCGTAGCTGGTGTAGTGGTGTGGTTTGGATTTAGGATGAGAATGACATTGATAGCACAGGGATGTTTTAGTTGCTGAGCTCACCCTAAATCAAAAAGGACTGTTGAGTTTCCCATGCTCTGGCAGTGAGGGAGCCACGAGGGAGTGTGGCCAGGACAGCTGGACTGGCCAAAGGGACATTCCATTCAGGAAACTCCCATCAATCTCATGGGCCATCATCATTAAATAAAACTATCAGTGGGTTTTCATTTGCTTTCTGTTGGCCAAACCTAAAGATTTTGTTAAGGTCACAGTTGCAAATCTTTCTCTGGGACTGTGAAGGCTAAAAACTCACTTCTTACTTGAAAAATCTAGAATTTTTTTATTCTTCTTTTTTAAAGTAAAGATTGTGAAAAAACAGGGCAGTAAAAGCTCTCCAGGTATTGTGACACTGATCACTGGAAGAGCTGCAGCACAGCTGCTGCTCAGAGTAGAAGTCAGACCTGTGAAAGGAGCCTTGTGTGCAGCCAGGGCTTCATCTGGCACAGAGGGCACAGCAATGTGGTACCGTCTTAGAAAAAGGAATTTGTGAGAAAACATCCAAGGCAGACTAACCAGCTCACACACTAGTTTTATTCAAATACTATTTTTAATTAGAAGCAGGTCTTCAGTATTTTTAGGCACTTAGTTTGAATAAGCATTTTAGATTCTAACTCATTTGATATTTAAAATAACAGAAAAAGAAGAAATTAAATAAATGCTTGGGTTTTTTTATTTTTTCTTTTTTTTTTTTTCTCTCTTCTCTCATGTCAGACGAATGTGACAATGAAGAAAAAGAAAAGGGCAAATGGGGGACAGGAGGTTGTGGATCCAATATTTCTTAGCTGATGAAGGCAGCTTTGTTTGTTTCAGATTAATTCAGTGAAAGATAATATCTCCTACTCCAAAGGAGAAAAAGCAAAATAACACCCCAACCAAAATGGAAAAGCTCAAACTTTTTAACTTAGAATATAGTTTCCCTTGCTTGGCCACCTTTGTTGAAAAGCAGATGTGGGATTTGGTTTTGATTAAGCTGGACATGAACCTGGCTCCATATGGGAAACACCCTGGACATGCTCTGTACCTCACAACACTTTGGATTGTCAGAAATTCTCGAGTTTCCTCACTCCTGCCTTGCTGAAGGGGGAGCTCGAAGCAACAGTGGCTGCTGTTGGAAAGGTGGATGGATGACTTACAACAGGAGGTTTCATAACAGGAGCTACTTCTGTTCCTTCTGTTGATGGCTTTTGGGTGATGAAAGGAACAAAGGCAATCCCATCAAAACAACAACAAGCTAAAATAGAACAAAACCCTCCAAGTCTGCATGTTAATGGAAAGAATCAGAGAATGGAAAATGAAACAAAAGCTGAGATATTCTGAATGCAATCTTACAACAGTTCTGGCATAAGATGCTGGAGCTTTTTAAACTCTGATCTCTAAGCTAAAAATGGAGTTGTCAGCCTTAACTTTGAATTTTCTTGCTTTTAGCAGTTTGCGTTAAACATTAATGTTATTGAAAATAGCTTTTCATCCGTGTGTATTAAGGGTTTGTTTGCCAAAGCCTCTGCTCCCAAATGCGTGAATTTCAGCAGCTAGCAAACATCAAAGCAAGGAGATTTTTCAGCTCAAGAAGTTATCTTTAAAATTAAAGCTTAGTCTTTCACTGTATACTTTTTGTGAATAATTATTTGAATCTATAATAAACAGTCTCCCTTTATTGTTCTGTCTATTATATCGAAAGAGATATGCCTTGATTGTATCATTTTAATTAACTCTTGCTGTGTTTTATTGAAGTTCAAAGCATTAAGCATTGTTTATGTAAGCACCATGACATTCAGGTTGCCTGAAAGAAGTAAATAAAACTGTAGGTCAAACTGTATTAATGTTTCTTGCCAGCTATTATTACATCTGCTTTTGAACAGCATTTATTCTGTAATTGATGGTTGTCAGCCTGTAATTTCCATAGTTACATTCTGAACACTTGGTTTTCCCTAATTTTGGTAGTGTTTACACCATATAAAGTCAGAGATTAAAGTAAAAGGGAAAAGTGAGTTACCAGCTTTTATTTGACCAGCTTAATATTTCTTTCTTCAGGGGAATCACTCCAGTTATTTGCCAAGTTCATATATCTATAATATTCTTTTAGATTCAATTTTCTGCCCTTTACTTTTCTCTATTTCATGTTTACTTTATTCTTTGTGGTCATCCCATCTAATCTGTCTGCCTGTGTCTACCTAATCGACCTAATATGTCCATGTATCATTTCTTTAATGATTTTATTATTGAAATGACTCTCAGCATTTGATACTTAAGCATACATTATAAAAGCCTAATTCTCCCATTAGTGGATCAAGCTTCCATGAGCCTACCACATCCAGGCTGCTTCAGGAGTTAAATGAGCTTTGTTGAATGTTGGCCAAGAGCTGTTCTGCAGATCTATTCTACTTTTTTAAACCTCTGTAAGTGAGAAGAAGCCACTGCACAGATTTGGGTTGCTTTTTGTACCTCAGTATTGTCTAGAGGCTCTCCTTGGTGAAGATGCAATGTTTCCTTTCACTGTGCAGCTTGAATTTTATCCTTAAGGACTTGCTTCTGCAAAGGAAACTTAGAAATTAATTTTTTTCAGTTGCTTCTGCTACCCATAATGAACCACAGATGTTTTGGAACCATCTATGGCTTTCTCTTTCCATTTTAAGTCCAACTTTACCAAATTAGTTTCTTTGTTTTAGCTTCCTTCAACAAAATAATTGACTTCTGAGAAGTTCGTAGTAGCCAACAAGAACATCTTAGCAATCTCATCCATTCTTTCCTCTCTCAAGCTGCTCTGGGGATTTAACATCCCTGTAGCACCTTTGCCTTTGAGCCCTTCTTCCCATCCCTAGCCTCTGTTATTGCCTTCTGTCTGGGCACCATACCCTGTGTCTTGATTCTGTTTGTGTTTTCAAATTATTTGAATTTGAACTTTTTTGTTTAATTTGTTGTTTTTTTTTTTTTTTTTCTATGAGCTCTGAGTCTGGGAAGCGTCTGACAAGTCTACTGTTACAAAATTATTTGGATAAAAAGACCACTTTTGTGTTGTTGAATGGCTTGTATGTAGAAATTTTTATTTATTTTTGTTTTAGGTCAAGCTTGTGGTTTACTTAAAAGAGATTGTTAAAGAGAATTCCATTGTGTTTCTCTAGTCAAGCATAGCTATCCTGCTAAATATGTTGTACAAGCAGTGAATAGTGTGACACTTAAGGAATGCAGAATTTATTTTTGGACATGTTTTTTGTATTTCTTTATCATGGCAGAGACTTTTTGGCGATAGGGTGGCAGGGAACCGAAGTGTCCGGTTACGTGCTGTGGTTAACAGAGTGGCCTGCAGTGAAGTTCCTTGGCATGAAACAATTTTTCTTTTTTCCTTTTTTATTTTTTCCTTTCCTTAGCTTGATAGGCTGCAGTCAAAGTCCCTTGATTTGTCTCTGTTGTGGGCAGAATCCGGGGATTAGGTCAAATTAAAAACTGACATTTCCATTATGTCTGTACTTTTATGGTGCATTCCTCTGCTATAGAAAGTCAAATACCTCCTTCCCTATTGCTGAAACCAAAGAAACAATGCAAAAGAGAATTCCTTCTACCTCCTAACTGAACAGCAAACCTCATTATTCCTGGAGTAATCTGTTAAACAAATGGAAATAGGTGAACCTTCCACTCTCCTTTTTTTGTCTCTTATTTAAGAAAATGGCATGATCTCAGGAGAGCATCTTTAACTAAGAGAGCATAAGTGCATCCAATGGCAGTTACAAATATTTTTAAACAACAGACAGACAAACTGTGCTGATTGTCTGTATAAAAAAAAAAAAAAAAAAAAAAAAAGAAAAAAAAAAAAAAAAAAAAGAAAAAAGAGCCTTGCCTAAAAGACTACAGTAAATCATGAAAGTGATCTCAAGTGAACAGAGATGGATTTCTGGAATACGGTGTGCAATGAAACCACTGACCTCTTATACAAGGGTTCATGTCTTTTTCTACAGAAACAGATGGGTAATAGCATAATGCTGAAATCATGCTCTACATAATATGGACCTAGTGATTGCAGACCTGATTGCTTGCCATATGGTTGCTGAAGGGTTGAAGAGAAAATGGGATGATAAGCAAACCCTTAAAAGCAACATTTTTATTGAATGGCCATTACATTAAAACCCAAACTCTGCAAATGAAGGCAAGAACTGTGGTGAATAATGATGAAATAACAAAACAATAAAAGAAGAAACACAATAGCATGTATTTGTTTGCAGTATGCAAAATAATACTCCTCATTTTTTTGGTGTCATTCTGCCTTGTGTTACGAGCATTTGGTGGAAAGTTGGTGGGACATTGCTGCCTGCAGGGCACAAATACAGTGTCGTGGAGCACTGCAGTATTCACTAGGTCAGACAGGAAAAGAAAATAATCACTTGTCTCAAAGGAAAAGCTTCTGAGTTAAACGCTAACTAAAATATGCAACTTGCATACATGAGCCACGTTACTGTGAGGCTGGTGGGAAGCCTTCGTGAGACTTGCTTTTCCAAGACACGCTTCTACACCTATTTCCTCTCTCTCCTCAAAAAAAAACTTGCTTTTATCACTGATTTCTTTTTTCCTTGGTACGTTCTTGTAACTGGTGAATAGCCTGGGGGATTTTTATTGACATTTGTCAGTAAGTTGCTGAGTGTGGGCAGAGGAAACACGAAGAGTAAGTGATGTGCAAGTCCTCACTCCTAACATGTACTTGTCTACAAGAGGCTTCTTTGTAGGAGGGAGGTTCCACGTAGCACTCAGCAGTGCCAACACAACGTCATGGCCATGGCTGCTCCCGTGCAGAGGGGAAATGACTGACAGTGTGACAGGGCAAGGCTTTGAACCATGAAAATCCTCTGTTTCTGGGCTTTCCTTGCACATTTGGAGGGTGGGCCCAGTGTGGTCTCTTTTGAGGCATTAATGGTTTGCTCAGTTATTGCTCTAAGAGGTACCCACTTGGTAAAAGCCAGAAATTCAGCTCAGCTTAGAGATTGCAAAGGTTTCAAGTCACATAACACGAGCCACTTGAATCAGGCTGGACTTGCCTCCCTTAGAGGCTCAGTCGTGCATGAACATCCTGGTGGCTGATGGCTCAATGCAGAGTGGACATCAGTGGCTTTGCAGTCAAAAAGGATCCTTTTGTTCTTAACTTTTCCAAGCCTGTCCAGTCCCACATGCTCAAAGTGTGTAGAAAGGGATGGGGAAGCAGTTCCCAGCTCTTTTTGGCAGGTGTGGTCTGTGTCCTGCTGTGTGGCCAAACTCCTCACATGTGGGGACCACCTCAGACAAGTCCCCGGACACTCGTCCTCTCTCCACCACACTGCTGAAGAGCTTCCAAGATCCAGGCAGGGTAATATAGCTATCTCTGATTAATCACTACTAAATACAGACTTCCTTGGCTTGACAGGCTTGTCTGATGCATCCCATATATCACAATTTGTTTGACTGCAAGAATGGAAAATATTTATTTGAACAATTACTTTCAAAGAGGAATCTGCCATGTATGTGAACCTCTGGATCATCCTCAGGCTTCTCACAGGCTGCCCACCTCACTTGGATTTCACTCAGACACCTAAGGACATGTGACAAGCAGCATATCCCAGTATTTAAGACATTTTAAGTATGGTGAAACCGATTTTCATATGATGAGAAGAGATTTCCTGCAGCCTATAAAATTGATTCTCATCCCTCTCGACTCGTGACATGCCGCCTGTGTGGCAGCAAGAAGTTTTGCATAACTTTTAAGAGCCCGTGCTGACCTACTTAACAGGCATCCACTGCTACATAATGTATTTAGGTCAAGTATTGTGTTTGAGCTTATCATCAATCTTGTAATAGTCCAGCTCACTGTGAGAGCCACAGGTACATGATTGATGCAAACATTCCACAGGGTAGAGAATATTCTTGTCATTTTCTTAAAGGGAGGCCCAGCGTTAAGGTGTTGCTATTTTTGCTGGAGAAGAAACAAGGATTGCCAATCACAACCCTCCCAGCCTGTGCTGCTGCACCTCTGGTTTTCTCCCTCTATTAAGAACATCCAAACTCACCTGTAAGAAGTGATTTTTATTTTGTTTTTTACTTAATTCATTTGGGCTAGACAGTAAATATATAAAATCTATATTTTTATTATGATATGTTACTGACTGGTTCTTACTTCCAAAATAATATACCTGGAAATTTTATACCAAACATTTTGTACCCAGTCATTCTGTCCCTCCCCTAATTGCAGTTGGTGTTTTAACCACATTTTGGGCAGGCTCTTAAAGCCAGCACACTTCCTCATCCAGATGATATTAGTGAAGTGCACGTTGGTTTGAGCAGTAAATTGTTGCAAAGTTCTGTGACATCTTAATGCTCTGACAGGATGTGAAAGACAATAACACCACTGAAAAGACCAGAAAAAAGGCCCTTTATAGCTATTGAATAATATATTAGCTTTTAACACTGTATATACAAGCAAAATGGGCTAAGGTATAAAATCAACAAAATAATTACTAATACCAGACATTATATATTTTATCAGGATCAGAACTGCATGACCTCAGCCCGTGGTGCAAATGGGGTTTGATTTGGTATTCATTACCTCAAAGAGCTGTAAATACCTGCGGCCCAAGTGGAATCTGCCCTGGGGGCTGATGAAATGGTGTCTTACTCGTGTGTAATTTGGAAAGAGTTCCTCTGAAAAAACCCTCAATCTGTTGTGTGAATGGACCCGCAGGAATCGTTCCCAGTGCCTAAAATGTGCCAATGAGAGGACCTGTGAGCAGCTCCTAAAACGTGCAGGTGGGTACCTGCATACAAATGCTTCTAAAATTGACATGTACAGTGCTGTGGATCTGAAAATCTATACTGCACTTTTTAGCAGTACATTCCGAAGTCTGAACTGAGGGAAGAGTTACATGGCAATGAAATATGCATGAAAAAAGTCCAATTTATACATGGATCCCAAGAGTTTGGCGACTTGTCTCCTTTCCTTCCTTCTCAAATGCTGTGCAAAGTTTATCAGTTTGTATGACAAATTAGTTTGTGCTGTCTCTGTATTCCAAACAAACTTCCATGACGTTATTTGCTTATTTTCTCAAATACTTTTGGAGAAAAAAAAAGGTAATGATTGTACTAACACACCTTTCTCACAAAGTAAGAGCCCTCCCTGTGAGCTCCCTCACTTTGAAGGTCTTAAATGACACCTTAATGTTGCTTTAGTTTGGTTTAATTTGTGATACAGCCGGACTTTTTCTGCAAAACTTATTTCCAGAGTTTTGGCTTTTCATACTCAAAGATTTCAAATGCTGGGTTTAAATTCTGGCTAAATAAAAAAGGGAAAAAGCAAAGCATCTTTAATATAATTTTTTTGCTGATACTCAGAAATACATTTTGCATCTTCCTGCAGGAAAAATTATAAGAAATTCATAATTCAGAAAGAATTTCTGTAATATAATTCAATTTAAGTCAGCACTTGTGGATTCCTTGCCTTGAGTTCACTGATGCCAGCCTGAGAAGGAGTGGGCAGAGGTGAAATTCCTTCTGTCAAACACAAAGTCGATGGGGGGAAAATAGGGAGGCGGTTGTATGCAAAATAGAAACACTTCAGCGTCTGCTTATACACTATTTTATTTATACATGCGACAAGAGGAGCACTTCTTACTCAGGATAACATAAATAACCCGGGCACAAAATGTTTGAGGAAGTGCACTTGGAATTATAGCCTCATCTTAGGTAAAGTCAGGACTTAAGGAAGTGAGCAGTTGTTCTTTCCAGTTCTCTAAATGCAAACAAATGGGTTCTCTTTGGGGGACAGTTGTTGTTTCCCAAGCTGTGGCTGCAGCTCATGGCTGGGTGTAGCTTTACCTTTTCTTGCTCTTTTCGAGGCAGCTATGCAGTGAAAAGGAGGACGGGAGAAGGACAAAGAGGGAAGAATTTCATTCAGATGTTATTCTATAAAGATTGCTGGCTTTCCTCTATTTGGAGCATAAAAAAGCTCCAAGAGTTGTTTGTTTCCTTCCTTGTAGAAGGTAATATTTACCTGGTGTGAGTCCAGTGAGCCAGCTGATGTCAAGGGAGGTGTTCTGAGGAGAGCTTCAGAATCTGGTCCTGGATGTTCCAATTCCTACTGCAGGTGCCTTTGATTCCAAAATGTGAGGGAAGAAGTAGCGAGAACATTCTCTAATGCAGGATGGGGTGGTGAATGTAGGTGTTTTTCTAGATTTTTATTACAGCTTTTCACTTTAAAATTCTTAGAAAGTCAGAAGTACCTTCTCATCTTTTAGCTGCCTTTTTCCTTTCTATTTAACAATTCTGCAGCACATCGATTGATCCCTTTCCCCAAACATTTTGAAGCACTTGAAACCATTTCTTGCCACGTTGTTATTTATAGAGATTCACTAAATGAAAAAAGGCTCCTTTTCCCTTGCAGGTATATGCATCATTTATAGTCTGGCTTCATTATATTCTGTACTGTATCAACTCCTGTAGGAGAGTGGTTATGTAATGCTCTTATGTCATTACATTTACATGCATTAAATTCCTGGCAGAATCATATTCAGTGGAACAAAGGGTTCATTAGCAGGACAGAAATGCTTAACTTGGGAAACTGCTGGAAGAAGTGAGACACATTTCCAGGCTGATATTGTTGATATGCAATTATATATTATGTACAGAGTTGATGTGGGATTAGCTAATCCCAAATGACAAGTATAAATGTGATAGAAGTTGTTCATTTGAATCTCTTTCTGCAGTGGTAACTTTGAATAGAAGTTATCATGGTTAAATCTGGAGTGGCTGAGGGGGGGACCTGCTGCAGTGTGACAGAGCAGTGCCATTCCCACCACATGGGAGCTTTACAGAGGACCAACACTCACTCCACAAACTGCAAATACAGGAAAAAAAGTTACTCAGTGCCCCTTATTTACATGTGCAACTGGTGCAGAACGAATATATGGCCTCGATTGTGTTATGCATTTAAATATGTTCTTTATTCTTCCAGCTCCTTTCCCCTGTCGGTGAAGCATTATGGTGGGTGCTTCCAGGGAGAGCACCTGGGCACATTCCTTTGCACAATGTCAGGACTCTGCCTGAACCAACTTCAGAAATGGATCATTTTAGTTTTGTTGAAATGGCAGTTAAATAGCAGGAATATATCAAGAGTTAAAACTTCATTACTGAGGAGCAATAAAAATACATCAAGCCTGGAATATTGTCTAGGAGATCAGATTTCTTGGTTGTGTTGACACTTTAAAGAAATATGTTTATTTAAGGAATAGAAATTCTATATACTGGAATACTACTGTGATAAATTGCATTCTAGTTAGGCTATCTCTGATGTTCTAATTTTATCAGCCAACAATGGACCGTGTATCCTATGAAAGTCAGCTAAAAAAAGGCCAAAAATAATGCTAAGGGCAAAGATCTTCCAAACCTTTCTGTACTACTTTGCTGGGACTGATGCTGAACGGTGTTTGGATTCTGAAAATATTAATTGTATTTGTTAACACCTTTTCATCGGGTTGCAGCAAGGAATGTTCAGGTGTAGATGTGCTGGAGACAGCACAAAGGAATGTATCTGCTTGTTATTTCCATGAGGATGAGAAGCAGGGGATGCTGAGTTTCATGCAAACCTGGAAACAGGGACGTTTACAAGTCTCCAGACTTCCATGTCTGACAACTTCCCTAAATTTAGATGTTACGGCTGTTT
Source organism: Pyrgilauda ruficollis (assembly GCF_017590135.1). Lineage (NCBI taxonomy): Eukaryota > Metazoa > Chordata > Aves > Passeriformes > Passeridae > Pyrgilauda > Pyrgilauda ruficollis. Next base: position 3,253,955 of record NW_024524489.1, on the reverse strand, counting down.
TTGTGACCTGAAAAAGTCTCCTGCACAAGTGTAGATCCCTAAAAAGGGCTACCTGGAAAGCACTGTGATAAATATGTCTGGTTCCTTCCAAAGCTGCGAGGAAGTGATTTTTAACATATTTCACAAAAAAAACGCTGCTTGTTCTCAGCTTTGCAGATGGTTTCCCAGGTTGACTTGTTGGAATGATAAGGAAGGACAAAGGCTCATTTGGCAGAACAGGAACTCTGTCGTTACTCATGTTGAGAGCATCTGTCTTGCTCTTGTACTAGTGGGTTTGGGGCTGAATAGACTGTGGAGAGTTTCTTCTGGTTTCACTTATGGGGGACATTCTTGGGGGATGATGAGGTGTCTACAGCTCCACTTGTCAGTGCTGAATCACGCAGACACGCTGGCTGCCCTTGCAACTGCTGCAAGACAAACCCAGAAGTTTGAAGGATGAACTGTGAAGTCCCCAGTAATTTCAATGTGACCACAAGCAGCTTCCATGGAGAACAAGAAAGCACAAAGCCTCACTTTAAGGGGAACCCCCAATATTTATTCATTTATGTCTTTGTAGAGGTGTATCATGGCTTGTGCTGAAGTTGTCACTATTTAATAAATCAGTGTGGAATTTTGCAGCAAATAGCAAATCGCTTGCTCATAGAGGCCATAGTTTTGCCAGTGGTCTCAACTGGTTGAAGGCTGTGTTTCAGCCTGTTTAATTTGCTTTCACTCTCAAATCTTTGAGAATGCTTTTTGTAGAAGTTTGATAGTCAGGTACCAAGATCTCTTCAAAATCACTATCAAGAATGCTGGAGGTTTTGAGACGTCTGCTATCAATTTTCACTGTTGACAAACAAGGGTGAGAATTTAAAAATAAAGTACTTGGCACAACTTCCTCCTTTAGTTTTGTGGAGTTGGTTAAAAATGCTGTCTTTGATGTAAATCAACTGGAGCAATATTTGCAGTCTGCATAACAAAACCAAAATGGGTCTGCGAAGCTAAGGCACCACATATGTTTACTCTTCCTCCTTTTTCTAAATTCTCTGTAGTTCAGATATTTCCAGTATATTTTCAGTGTTTCAGTATTGCTGGGTTAGTGACGTGTTCCTGTGGAGTAGATGGAAGTCATACAATGTAGTTTGCGAAAATATGTACTTCAAGGAATACAAACACAAAACCAAATAAAAGGGTTGGGTGAAGAGGTGCATCCATTCACTGTTTGGCATTGAAATTCTGCATTTCTGCTCAAAGAGATGAATTTCCATTTGGTGGTTTCAAGCACCTACTTGATTTTTCTAGATTCAGTTTTTGTGCACATCCTGAGGTTCAGACTGGTGAAGTCTGATTCCCATTTTGAGGCAAAACCAGCCAATTGCATTGTGGGAAAGCAGAGAGCTCTTCAAAGGTATATAAATTAATTCCTTTCATTAAAGGAACAGAGGGAGAAAATGCAAAAATCAAATAAATTCAAATATGTTTAAAAAGACTGATAATAGTCTAAAGGAATGACATGAAAGAGGCAGGAGGAACTTCAGAAGTACATAAGGCACTATTAGCTTTTCCTTTCAGCTTCCAGCCTCCACAGTGATGCTGCAGAGGGTGTTGCAGGAATGTCTTCAATCCATGGCAGCCAAAAGATCTGGAAGATGCACCAGGAACTGAATCTGTGTGGCCCTGGCCATAGATTTCAGTGGGATCAGTGAATTTCTGCAGAGGCTGTGCGGGGGGAAGTGCCCCCTCAGGATGGCAGAGGAGCAGGAGCTCATTTCTCTCCAGATCCCACATGGACATTGCTCATAGCATCCATGTCTTCTAGAGCCTGTGATGGCCTGGAAGATGAGCTGGGTTGGAGATGTGCTTGTGAGGATCTGTCTGTGCCATCCTTTTTCTTGACAAATTTATGGATCCCAAAATATGGTGGAAGATGTACCCACAGAGAAGGGATTTTATTTTTATTCACAGCACAGGGTAGAAAAGGGCTCTATTTGTAGTTCTCCTCTGCACATGTAGGGAAGAAGTCCTGGGTTTGATTTCATCCAGATTTAGCCTTGAAACAAGAAAAGCTAAGTGTGCAAGATGGCTGAAATTCAGGATACTGAGTGTTTTCAGTGAAAAAAAAAATTCCTTGGAGTCAAATGTATTGCTGAGTACCACCTTAAGTTGCTTTGTTGTCTCCTTCCATCATTTTTTTACTGTCAAGAATAGGATAAGAAATTGGAAAATAGACAAAGGTGTTAGGAAAAAGGAAGACAAAAGAACGTGTTGCTTTTAGGAACTTTGATTTACTCAATTTTGCTTAAAAACATTAAGCTTTTGCTGTACAAGTATCCTTTGAAAAAAGGATGTCTGTCTTTCAAGATATTGAATGGGAAAACATTCAGGTTTGTGTCAGGCAAAGCTTACAGATTTTTTTTTAGATGCAAGTTTAAAAACAGACACCTTTTTTAAAAGAGATTTTGGGGTTCTTTCTTTGTAACTTGACAGGATAGTTTGTTCACGTCAATAGTCTTTTGATCACTCAAAAGACATTGAAATAAAAAATGTCAGTGCTTCCACTCTTTTGATCCAGCTCCCTTAAGTATTGTTGCAAGAGGAATATATCAGATTATTATAATTTTTTGACTTGACTTTATGGGTATAACCTGGAGCTACATTTTTGGGTCTAACCCAGAGGGCTTTGGAGGCTGGAGCCACATTTGTGGGTCCAACCCAGAGCACTTTGGAGCCATTTCTGCATGTTAACAGCGCTGTATTTTTTCCCAGCAGGAGAATAATTTCCTAAGTAATTTGTACTGCCCACCACTCTTCACTCTAGTTATAATAGAACTACAATGGGGTTTCGCTTTTTGTTTTTAAATGCTGGTAAACCTTGAATTAGAAATATAAAGCTGTGACTATGATGGGTTATTCTCTCCTGAATATTTCTGTAAACCCTGATCACAAAAACTGTAGGGAGTGTTTTCTGTAGAATTGAAATTCAGCAGAAAAAGAAAGTACATAATTAAAAACAAATTCTGCTGTTTGTACAGAGTCTGGGTTTTTTATATATGTGTATAGAAAATAGTGATTCTAAATTTATTTAAATGGATTATTGTTTTACGTGAACGATAAGCTACACTTGAAAGCAACCATTTTTTAGGATTTGTTTTGCATCTCATGAAATGGTTAAAAGCAGTTCAAGCCTCCAATCCAGATGAATCAGGTGCAGACCCTCAAGATGGAAGATTTCTGTCAGGAGTGGTAGATCTGGATTTGTGCTGTGCCCCTTGCGTGTTTCAGGAAGCACAGGTTGAAATCCCCACAGAAGCTGCTTGGAGTTTTGTTCCTGACTTCAGTGGGTTTAGAATTTCACTGTAAGGATTTTTAGGTACTTTTTAAAAATGAAAAGATGACCTGTTTAATACTGACCCAAATAATTCACTGCACAACTTCTGTCCTCCCATAAACTGAAAGAAAAACTGTAGGAAAGTAAAACTCTGGATTTCAAGTGAGAAAGCCACTTGAGATCTCTCCACATCACACTCTGGCTGGTTATTCTGGGTAGCAGAAGTGGCTGAGCCGGAGCTGTTATGATCCACAGCACTTTGTGAGGAGTGGGGAAGCAGAGACAGAAACTGGTGCACTTAGAAAATGCCTTGAGAAGGTTCGTGACACAAGTGACTGCAGCTCCCCAAAGGAATTGGCACCACGGCACACTCAGCACTGCTGGGCCCTTTGAAAGGGGAGTTAAAAAAATCCCCTGTGGGATGCAGTGAAGGCACTGATTCTGCCAGTGAGAAAGTAATCCCAGGATTTCATCAAATTCCTACCACAATCACACCCAAACGGATGGCACCGAGTGTCTTCTTTGGGTTTTGAGCTCTTCATTTCTGGAAAACAAGAAAACAGAGAGAAATACATGAAGATCTAGAATTGCAGAACAGGGAAATGAAATCAGTTTGTCACAGGAGATTTTTTTTTTTATTGACATCTTTAGTTTGTTTTGATGTCTGTAATTAAATAGCTAATTATGTGTTTCTGTTGCAGTGGTCATGCTTTTATTACATAATTGCTACAAGTTTTTCTCTCCCCACTAACAATATTTGTTTAACCTTAGTGCATGCTAGTTACATCCTTCAGAATGGAAAAGCTTAAAAACAGAGTTATTGATTGTTACAATTAACTAAATCAGAGGGGCTCAAAGTTCTTTGCCATAAATTAAATATGTTTTGTGGCACAGGATCAAAGATAATTAAAGGATGAAGCAATTGCAATCATTAAACAATAAATATTATTTTGATGCCAATTGAAGAAAATAAAGCAACAACAACAACAACAACAACAAAAAAAGGCAGGAAAATGGAGGGATTTTAGAAGGAGGGGAGAAAAGTTTAGCCTAGGGTAAGAACATAATTTTAAAAAATAATTTGTACTGTGATCCTTTGAGCTTCCTTGTGTGTTGTCTCAAAAAGCATCTGATTAGGTGAGATGCAATTCAGTCACCTTCTCTCTTTTTTTCCCTTTTGAGTTTAGGCATAATTTTTGTCAGTATATTTCAATGTATTCATTAATTTTTCTCATTTGTTTATTTTATGCAAACCATAAGAGACATTTTTTCCTCAGTGAAGATTGCCTCTTTATTTTATTTTGAAATATTTGTATATTTATTTCATTAAATGAGATAATGCTTTTTCTTATTAACATAATTTCCAGTACATTAAACATATTTCTCCACAGACAGAAGAGAGGAATCAGATTAAATGACAGTTAAATCACTTGCAGCAATTTCAACTGTTAAAAGAAATAAGTGTCTCTGTTTTCTTTGTGATCACGAGATGTGCTGTAAAGGGAAATGAAATACTAAAGAAAGGAGGGAAAACATAAAGAAATAATGACTGACTTATTGCAGTAATACCACTGAGAGAAGAAAAACTCACTACAAATAAAAGGAAAAATAATATAGTGGTTTTGAAAGTTACCAAAATTCATTTCTTATTGATGAGATCAGTGCGAGCCTTATACTGAGTAAACTGAGGAGGGAAAAAAATAGCAAAGCACACCCAAAGCCAGACAATGCCATAAACTGTGGGCAATGAAAGAAAGAATAAATACTGTGCATTCGGACATGCGTTACTCTAAATGCCTCTAATTTTTAAATAATTTATATTTTATCACATTTAGGGAGGAGAGGGAAGAAGAAATTATCTCTTGGTGAGCCAACCATGCCCCTCTGCTGCTGTGTTCAGGGCTCTCCAAATGTCCATGTGTCCCTCCTGCAGCTCTCTCCTCTTTTCTTGAGCAGGTGTGGGGCTACAGGAAGGAGAAAAGCATCTTTTATTAGCTCTTTTAATAAGATCTTCCAGAATTATTATAATAATATTTTCTGTCTTAATTATATTTTTATTATTATTGTAATTTCCAGAGCCTGAACCAGCTGCTTTGAAGAATCTTGGGACTGAAGGACTGAGCTGAAGCATTTCTAAGGTAATGTTGACATTATTGTTTTGCCCCCAGTCAAGATTTCCTCTGTTGTGTTTTTAGCTGTAAACCAGTTATTTTTCACCAATTTTATGTGCCTGATTTTTTAGTCCTGAGTAAGGACTAGTCCAATAGTTGCCATTTTCCTTCTTTTTCTCAGTTTCCCATCAGTGCACTCTACAGCTTCACTGATTTCACCTTCAAGCTCAAATCAGAGAAAGGATTCTTGAGAAGGGGGACCTGTTCTAACTCACTGCTCTATCTGAGAGTTAACTAAAATTATAAATTTTCAAGAATTTAAATGACAGTATTTTTGCTGTTAAATGCTTGATGAGGAAAAGTGGTGCCATGGGGTACAGCATCCTCCCTCATGTGACATGATGCAGGGAAAGAGGTGGAAAATGTCACCTTGAAAGGCTTTTAAGGAATTGTTTCCTGGGACTGGAGAGCAGGCTCTGCCTTCCTGCTTGTGCTGATCTGCTGCAGCTGAGCAGGGGACACTGCAGGGTCATCACCAAAGACTTTTGCACTCAGGGGTTGGTGTCCCTTGGGTCCTCTTTGGAAGTTGTATTTGCTGTGCCAAGGGGCCTGGTCAGGCAATGGAGGTGGTAATGGAATTTAGCAGTTGAGGGGACTCTGGGAAATCACAGAGCATGTGAAACGTAATTAAAGAAATAAACCAGGAGCATCTGCCACCATCCTCCCAAGCAGAGTCACATCTGTGCCCCTGGAGGGGCACCAGCCCAGCCCTTGCTCACAAATGCTCCAAAGCTTCTGGTGGGCATAGGCCAAGGGTCACTCCAGGTTCTGCTACAAGATTCCTGCCCAAGGAAGTTCTGCACAACAGAGAGCTGGTAAGTGGAACTCAATGCACAGAAACATTTCTGATGGTGGTGCTCATGCTTACAACCTTCATTACCATATTTTCAGGGGGCATAATAATCATTCATGTGTTTATTGTACCCTTGTGAGTTGGGGCAGGGACGTTATCCTTTTTCACACGCATGGAATTGAATGCAGCAAAAGTACTGAGCTCCAGCTCATGTGGGAGTGCTGCCAGAGACCTGCTCCTGTTTTGTGGCTTTTCCTGCAGGATCCTGACCAGTCTTCTTGGCTTTAGGTCCTTGTTCAAAGATTAAATAGGAGATGAGTTGTGCTGGGTTTCCTCTGCAGTCAATAAAGGGAGACAGGGATCTCCAAAGGAAAATTCTGACCTCCTCCCAATGGGTTTTGGAGGGTATCTACAAAACCTGCCTGCTCTCACTGAAATGCCTTAAGAGAGACTTTTGCATCTCTCTGCTCTGGACACTTGCTAAGGACAAGATTTGATTCAAAACCACCATGAAACAGAACATTTCCCTTTTTGCCTCTGCTGAAGAGGCCCAGCACAGCTGTAGTTAACTTTTGAAGATGCTCCATTGTGCTTACAAAATGTGACTGCAACTTAGAATGTCGCAGGAGGGGCAGAAACAAGCAAATAAAAAGCTGTCCTGATGAGGTGTGAGGTTCAGTGAACAGATGTCCTGCACTGGATTTTGCTGCAGTCCAGTCACCCTCGAAATACCTGTGAAGTTCTTATCACTGTGAACAATTGTCCTTTTTGGTCTCAGAGGTGGACAGGCAGGATGACCCAAACCTTCTCTGTGTCTATTTTAGGCTTGAGTTTTTAAAATGTGAGTAAAGGCTTAGCTAAACATTTTTAAAGAAACTGGTTTTAAATCAGGTTGATGATGAGAGGAATGTCTTTCAGAATTTACCAAGTTTATATTTTGCATATTCCATACCGAGGCTGTTTCTTTTCTTGTGACATCGCAAAAAATGAAATTAGTTTTTGACTGGGAGGGGATGATGATGAAGGTGTTCTCAGCATAACATGATTTAGCTTTTGGGAAATATTAAAGCATGACTACGTTGGACCTTTTTATGTTAGACAACAGCAGTTTTTCCATTCTGCACTAAATACTTCTTTCAGATTTCTCATCTTGCATGATATTGCCTATTTCATGCCTCTGACAAAGTGGCTGAAACAAGCTCTTTCCCTAAACTCATGATATTTGTGGATAAAGGATTATTACCTGTGGTATTTTTTAAGCAATGAATAAATTACAGCATTGTTTAGGCAGATGCAGACAAGGTGTTGGGTTTCTTGTTTGATGCCACAGCAAAGCTTTGTGTCAGAGTTCAAAGGGAGTACAAGAGCCTTGTCCTTAGATCAGTAGGTTTAGGATCTAAAGTGGTCTGGAATACTTTCTTATTCTGTTTTTCATGTAGTATTTTGGCTGTGTGACCTATTCCATTGTCACATGGCAATATTTTAAAATGTATTTTAAAATGAGTGAGCAAATGAAGGTGTTTAGAGAGAACTAAAATTCATCAGTACCTTGTTGTTGTGGACGTGCATGGTGGCACTGCCTCACTTCTGGGTGTTGGCAGTAATGCACCTGCCTTTCCTGGAGAAAGGAGAGCACACCAGGTTCATGGGAACACTTCAGGGCAGAAGGGTGCCTTGGGAATTGTGCTTCTGGCAGCACTGGAGGAAACCGAGTGAGACTTCACTCGTATTTGGTGGTTGGTTCTTTGTTTTTATTTGACACAATAGGAATGGCAAAATGAGAGATAAAAAAATAAGGTTGATTGCTCTTCAGAGAAGACCTTAGACAACAGACTCTCTCCACTCCAGTGACTCTGGTACATGTCTGACTCGATTATTCCTGTTCTGTTGAAATATGAGGCAGCTGGACAGTATCTTGACTGAAATACATTGGAGAAATATGGAAATGTGAAGTACATTTTTTGTGAAAATCGGAATCTCTGTTCACTATATCTATAACTACACTTGTTGATTCTTGTGACTGTGATGCAATTGATTATCTCTAAAAATGATTCTCCCTGAGGTGTGGGGACTTTGCCTTTCCCTAATGGATGAGCAGAGCTCATCCAGTTTCTCCCAGACTTGAGGCAGATCAAGGTTAGAATTTTTAACTTTTTTTTTGTTTGGTAGGCTTTTTTTCCTGTCACTGTCAGTTCAGTTTTATTTTCCAAAATAAAATTCCAGGGCAATGTTGTAGCCTCCTCTGAAGGCATTCATCTGCTCTGTTCCTGAGTGTACCTCACACCCAGCCCAGCTTTCTGAGGATGTGAAGTTCAGCCTGTGGTCTGTTCTTCTTCTCCCTGCAGTGACTTTGGCATTTCTAAACCTGTTTGCAGAGCAGAGCAATGTCTCAAAGTCATTATGTTTTATGAGTTGCATAATTACTGGTGTCTGGATATGGGATGGGGATACCTCAGTAAGGAAAACATGGACAGGGCTCATTTGGTGCCATTTCTCTCTGTTGGCAGCAGCAGTGGGACACATCACAGCATTCACTGCTGTCCTTTGATGAGGGACATGAGGTGGTGTGGCAGAGCAAAAAGTGATCACGGCAGACCAAGTTTCAGTAGTTCTCTTGCTTTGTGCAATGGGTCATTGTTTCTTTTCATGGGGATTCAAATGGAAAAAGTGGCTTAGATGGGAAAAAAAAAATCTCTGCTTACAGTTTCTCTTGATACTTCCAGCAAATGGGAACATAAGAAAATGATTGTGTTTCTTGAAAAAGTTTTGGTTAAATTTAGCTTTGTTTTCTGCTTAAAAAGGGGAGGGGGTGGAGTGATAATAAATGTCATTTGAAAATAGAAGTGTCCTTGGTTTCCTGTTTTCAGTAGGCTTAAGATAATTCATTTGTTCTACTTGTAGTTTGTCAATTGATGCCTCCCTTCCAAAACTGTCTGTGGGCCGCCTTAGCCAGAGTTTCCTACAGTTATTTTTGCACTATTGTTAAACAGAACCATGCAGCATGTTGCTTTTTCAATTTACTGAGTGGGATCTGCACATAGTTTTCCATTGTGGCATATTTGTGTCTTTGTCACTTTTATTGTTTATATGCCAGCATATGGCCAGAAAAAAAACAAACTTCTTTCCTCAGTTTTCTTCTTTTGTATTGTTTAGTCCACAGTGCCTTTACAGCAACAATTTGTAAAAATTAAATTCCTGGAATGTAATTGATTTGCTTGAAACAAAAAAAGAAGGAAAATTGGGAGAATACATCTCAGGGATTAGTGAATATTTAGGAATGGCTTTATTTTCCTACCCAGGGCAGCACAGGGGGCAAAAAATCCAATGCCTGTTTTTATTTAAACTTCTGTTTGGTCATTTAGGCTCATATATCTCACCATGACACTTGCACAGACATTAATGCCTGCATCAAGATCTTCTCTAGAGCAAGCATTGCCAAAATCTGCCAGCATGGATATCAATGCCTGACAAGGACCAGATGTTTGCATTTGTGGGATATGGAACCCCAAACCCAGCAGTTGTCCAACTGCTGCTTTATTGCAGTTGATCTAAAATTGACCAGAGATACATGGGGTTTGGGTTTGCTTTTTTTAACAGTACTGACAGTGTAGTTATTGTTTTGCTCAATTTTGAGGTTGTAGAAAAGACCATTTTTTCTTAATTTCTGTGTGGCATCAATGCTTACATGACACCCTGATAAAGAAATTTCCTTGTTTATCTACTGCTAAAAATCAATACAAACTAGGCCATATCCATGAAGTGATCAGCTCTGTCATTCCATAGATTATTGGCACCCACTGGCACATGGTTTGGCTGTAATTTGAGGCAGGAATGTTGTTGTTAGCACAGCTCCTGCAAAACAAGGAGTTAAATTTTAAAGCAAAATAATCATTCACTTGCAAAACTCTGCTTTCTTGTCAGTGCACTTCCAATGTACCATATATTTTTAGCAGTAACCAAAGACCAGTAACCAGTTTGAAATCCCATACAACAGATGGATAAATCATGATAAATCCACGATGTTGGCTTCTCCTGGATTTTCCATTTGTTGGAAGCTGTTGCACACCACACAACCCACCAGTAAAAGCCTGCTGGAAACAAAATACGATTTTCTGTAGTTTCTTTGGTTAGTGAAGTATTTTCAAGAATACCAACAGTGATTTGAGGTAAAGAATCCCTGCAGCAATTAGGATTCATTTACTGCTGGAGCACTTTATTAATTACACGTTTGTAACCACATGGATGGTCACAAAACCATTTGCACATGTCTGAATTTGGAGATTTGCAGACAGAAGATGTAACGTAAACATGGAAATGTTAAACTACTCATCTGTAGCCTGCAAAGAAGATAACAAGAAGGATTCTGTTCTCTGTGTGATTTGTGAACAATGCTAAGTAAATATTCATCATTAATATATAATAACTGTTGCTTTTGGCAGTTCACTTTTCATTTAATTTGATAATGTGTCCAGTAAATGAAGTGGTACAGGCTGCAGTGTTTTACCATCACAATTGCATATTTTCAATCATTGTTAAATGAAGGCAGCTCAAGGCAAAGCTTTAACCCCCACTAGTTTTGTGTGTGATAAAAAGAGAAGGTGCTATCAATCTTTATTGTCTGTCTCGCTTACTGTAATTGCATTCAATAGTCCACTGATTCTGTTGTCTGTGCTAATGTCAGGAACAGGGAAGAGCCAGATGCTCAGACTTGATCAGATGCATCCAGTGGCCACTTTGATAAGTTGGCAGCGAGGCTCCGGCTTCAATGATAAATTGTGAGTGCTGCAGATTATCAGCAGCTGAACACCAGGAGTGTGTGTGGGGAAACTTCTTACCTGCTCGGAATCTGGCATTCCAGTGCCAGCCAAAGGCCAGCACAGGGGTTATTCCAATGCATCTCATGCTGGGAAGGAGCCAGAGAGTTGTATTCTCATGGACAGCAACACAACAAAAACCCAAACAGCCTCAGAGTAATTTGAACATGACATTGAATAGTCCCAGCACTGTAAAAGGTGTTTTAAAATAGTCTCCAGTAGTTATGGTTATCTGATTCAACAGGAAAGCTTTGGAATTATGGTATTCCATGCTTTAATCCGTCTTAAAAGTTGTGCTTTCTTGGCACCTTTCTTTCCCCTTCTAATTTAAAGTAGTGCCTGGAATGTTTTGCATTTAATAATGCTTTAGTGCAGTATGAACAGTGATAGATCTTTGTGAGGAATAAACTGCAGTGTAGGCAAGGGGACTGTGGAATAAAGTGCTTTCTACAGGTTCTTTGCACCTTTAGCATTCCTCAGAGATTAATTATAATTATTTAAGCTCTTCAGTGAGTGTCATCCCTTAGACAAGTAGTTGTTAAAGGAGATCTGGAAAGACTCAGGAGTCTCACCTTCACCCAGTTCATATTATTTGTGCAGAAAATGCTCCTATTTTTCCCTCAGGATTGATGTGAAAGGTGTGCTCCTAACTGTGGACGGTGCTTACAAGTTTGTCGTGTGTGGCATCACTTGTGGCTGACAATTTCAGATTGTGTTTGCAGCAGGCCTCGGTTTTGTTTGGCACAATTTGATCTTTTTGGGTGCTCAAGCAGAGGACAAGACTATCCTTTTGCCATCACTTCTCTTGGATACTTCAGGCAGCTCCTTTGCTGCAGGTGTGTAGGGGCATCAGCCTCACCGTGTGCAGTGTGGCCACATGATAAATAACCTCTGCTAAGGCTCTGATGTGTACATAAAAGAATCATTATTTGAGGAAGTTTGGAAAACTAAAATTAGTTTCTTAAATTCAACAGTACCTACTGTTGTCTTTTTTTCCCCCCATTGCATTTTTTTTCAAATTAATTAAAGTGCACAGATGTTCAATTAATGCCTAAAAAATCCATGGCTACAGCTGTGAAGCAACGTTGTTGAGATTTAACATATCTAATAATGTTTCTCTCTTTGAAGAAATTCTATTAATGACACTCTGCTAAATAACTTTGCATTGATAAATTAAAGGAAATGTGGAGTAAACTAGAAGGAGATGTCAGCTGTCTGCTCCACTTATTTATGAGAATAACAGAGAAGCCCAAAATAAAAGATCTGCTTTTCATTTTCTTGTATACTAACATGTGGAGGAACTCTAGTTTCTAGGCAAAATGTATCAATTTAGTTGGAAATTATCGATACCTCTCGCAATTCAAGGAGAGGTAGCTTGAAAAAGCTGCCATGGAAAAGCCAGCTGCTAACACTAAACATATTGGGATTGTGAATTCCTTCAGTCCTGCTTTGTAACGTGGAATAACAGCAGAGTCTTGCATGTGAGCTGTGGTAACTGTTAACACCACAGGGGACTTTTAATTTACTTTGTTAAATTCTGCTAAAAGGAAAAGATAATGGATAATGCAGGAGATGTGCAGAGAACAGCAGAGATACTGCTGGACCAGGAGCTGTTTTAGGGGTGGTTGTGCTGCTCAGGGAAAGGTCTGAGATACAGAATGGTGAAGGTAAGCTGGATGTGCAGACCAAAAATACCTGTGTGTTCTGTTCCCCAGTTTCTGAGCAGAACTGACTGAGCCACATGAATTTATCTGGTGTGAAGTGTAAAATACAGAAGAGGAGTTTAATACTTCCTTGCATTGTCACAGTTTCTCTGCTAGGCCAGCTGGTGTCCAGTGGAGGGCTAGATTTCACCCCCCAGTACGGGCACCAGTAATCCTCCTTTTCATTCAGCAAAGAGGATTTTGCCCCTGAGTTATTTTTTGGGTAGTCTTTATCTTTCTAAGCATGAGTTGCTAGCCCAGAAGGGACTGAAGGCAGGAGCCTGTGCTAGAGGATGTCACATCCTGTACTTCTAACACCTGGGCAGTTGCTCAGTTTGTATCTTCTGCACACAAATCAAGGCATTTTCTGACAAAGAAAATTACCAGTAAGATCACGTTCAGTAAAGTGAAATTGGGCTTTGTGCTGATGTTTCCTGTGTTAGGCCAGAATTCCAGCTCCTAAATTAGAGTAGCTCCACTGGAACTAGAAAAGATCATTTATACAACTGTCCCCTTGATTGTTTTGGCTCCAAACATCTAGAGAACTGCTTAGTGATACAGCACAGGATTGTTTTTATTCTTACCTACTTGCCATTAAATCAAAACTAAGTAATTTTTACAGGCTAGTTAGTTGTAAAGGAATACCCTTTACAATTCCCTCAGGAGTTTTCTCTGGGTTTGACAAGTTGTTTTCTACTTGAGGTGGAGCTGTGTCATTTGTAGTGTGTTTGTACAAGCATCCATTGCTTGTGCATTCAGGAGTGGGGAGTTTCTTTATTTTCAGCTCTCAGGTAACCTTAGAAGCAATAATCATACCTGTCTCTTCCAAGTGACATGGCTTCACCGGATAATTTTGGAAATAATTTGATTTGCAGATGGTCTGCTAGACGTGAGATCAGTGCTCTAGGACTTGCTTTCTGAAAGCTTTACCAGAACAGTAGATAAGAGATAGGACCTGATTTTTGTCTGGGGCCAAAAAAGGCATTTTGTGCATGAAAAATATTGTATGTTTTTGCAGCTGCAAATAATTGGGAATAAACGTAATGACTGGAGCTATTGCTTCATTTGTGTTTGCAGGTGATTGCAGCCCAGTCTCACTACTTTAAAAGATCCCTGATTCTGCTGTCAGGGGAAGTTACTCATTCCCAGTCGAGCAGATCAGGATCTGCACATCCACCTCCTGGATGGGGGTCTCAGGTGGGACAAAAAGGGCAAAACTGAGAGCACATGGAAATAAAAAAATATGTGTCCAGTATCTTCCTTAAAGAGTGGGGGAAGAACCAGGTTTAGAAATATTCAGATGCTCTTCTCCAATGGTGCTACATTCAGAATTACCGTGCCTAGAAACTGCTGGCTCCAAAGGAGAGAAATTTTTCTCTTTAACTCGAAAACCTTCATTTCACAATCAAGCATCTGAAATTAAAATTTGTTTGAGATAAATTGTCTCAAATTAAGGAAGAAAGCCAATTTTCTTTTAAAAAATAAAGTCAAGTCCCTGAACTTAGCAACAGATGAGTGTATGAGAATAAAGTCTGTAGTTAGGACCAGTTTGACAAAGCAGAGAAGAATTTTTGAAACATCTCAGAAGCATTAAATTTGAATTTCATCTTGAAAAAGTTTTGGCGTGGAATTTCTCTCAATTTGTGGTATACTATGCAAGGTAAACTTCTCTTAGCTATGGGACAGGAGCCTGAGTCCACAGCCTTTGGAAGTCACCAGCACCTTTGCAGGTGAATCAGCAGAACTGGGATCATATTTAATGAACTTGTAGTATTTTAAAAATAAAAATCTCCTTTTTTCTCTTTTGCTTTTAAAGCAATTTCAAAGCAGTGGGGTCAATTTGAGTTCTGTCAGAGGAACTCAGTGCTCTGATTTCTCACTTTGTGCAGCAATTCCCACCTCTTTTAAGTTGAACATTGTCCCTGGACATTGTGCCCTTGATGAGCTGAAAATCTTCACCTTTGGAAGGAGACCAGTGACTGTGCAAAATGAAAGTTGTTAGAGACAGGCTTTAAACTTTTCCCTTTTTACTTCTCATACGGGTTTTATTAGCAGTGAGCTGGGCAGATTTGAACAAAACCCTGCTGATGCTTTTTATGCATTTTCCTGTGTTTGTAGAATTGGTTTGAGTTATGTTACAGAGTCTGGAGTGTAAAGTTCCCTGGTTGTAATGGGTTTCTGTGTTATATTTTAAAATATCTGCATGCTGAGATATCCAGTAATGTGCTTTTCCAATAGGAGTTTGGGGAGAAAGCTCAGCATTTTGAACACGTGCTGTAAATTCTTAATTTGGCTTGCCCTGGAATTTTCAAGGAGTATTTGTGGGTTCCTATGAGTGTTGTCAGCACATTGTTGGGGAGGGGATTCAGTGTATATGTGGTGGCTGTGAACAGGTCCATGAAAAGCAGCCACAGAAACTTCCAGGAGCATTTGTGTGGTGAAGTCTAACATCATCACTGGGTATCTGCACAGATGTTAAATGGCTGTCACAAAAAAAAAAAAAAAAATCAGAAACGTTCAGGTGTCGAAAATTATTCAAATTATGTAAATATTCAGATGTTTCATATAAAAATAAGAAGATGCCACCTTGTGGTAAGAAAGATGCTTTAGTGTATCCATGAACCCTTTGGGTGAGCAGGCAAGGAGTTTAAAATTCTTTTTTAAGCAATAATTTAACAAATAAGATTAAATTTTGGGTCAAGAAGCCAAAGTTCCCCTTTCCCATGTGTTTCCCTCCTCCTCGTGGTTTTCACAGGAGTGCTGAAGCAAAGGCTGAACATTTCCCAGCTTTGTTTTCCTGTGCCTTTTCCAAGCTGTTTGCTGTTACCCCAGAAAACTGGGGCTGGGAGGAGGGATCTCCTTTCCCTGGACACAGCTTTGGGGGCTGAGCCTTTTTTTGGTGGTTTTTGCTTTGGGGTTAATTGTGTGGCCAGGCTGAGGAAGCAAAGTCTTGTCTCTCTTTTCTGCTCAGCTCTTCGAGCAATTGTGATCTGGTTTGTGACCAAACTGGAAAAATATGGACAATATGGAAAAATAAAGATTTTAAAAGATGGATAAGATCTCTAAATTTATCTAACAAGCAGGCTGGGTTCATACCTGTGGTAATATAATGGATATCTGTTCTTTATAATGGATTATATGAAGTTTGTCTTTGCCTTTGCACTTACTCAAACTCCATTCAAAATTACAAAGTGAGTTGTGTAACCTGACAACATCCTCTTTCTCAACAGGATGCTCTTCTTTAAATGCCTGTTTGGCTTTAAAAAAAAGAAAACTAAGCCCCCCCAAACCTTATGCTTTCTCTTTATTTTATTATTCTGTATTCTACTTTTGTGATTTGAATAATCTACTTTATGAGCCACACACTTAGTGAGAGCACAGCACAAGTGCTGTCATGTGCATGGCAACAAACTGCTGTTGTCTGACTGTTTGGGACTCTTTATTTTACACATTGATGGGCAGGAAAAAACTACAGGCAAGAGAATAATTGGAAAATGTTACACTCCTGAATTTTGTTCTTGTGCACACACAGTCTCCTTAACAGCAGGGGATGTGCAGGCACTTCTGTGCATATTGAGGCTAAATAATAATAATAATAATAATAATAATAATAATAATAATAATAATAATAATAATAATAATAGGGTTAGCAATTTTTCCCCAATTTGAAGAAGTATTGTGCTTGTAATTAAAACATATTTTCTCTTAACATAATTTATTTCCTTGCATAATGTAATTTGACAGAGCATTATAAATGTATATCTCTATGCTTCATGACCCCATTATGAGGACAATTTTTCCATAGTAATTCATTTGTGTTGTGTTTCTTCTTGCTTTCTGATTACACAATCAGTATTGAATTGTGCAACCAACATCCTGATTAAAATGAGACAAAAACCTATACAGCTCAGCTCCCTGAAAATCTCCTCTTGTTCCCCTAAAGACAATGGCAAAATTCTTATTTGTTGGAGGAGACAAAGTTATTAAAATGGATTGCAAATGTGAAGAGAAGAAGGTGGAGCCCCAGCTCCCCATGGGAGGAAGGCAGGGTAGGAAGTATCAACCACAGACATAATTTGGAGAAGTATTGCAGGAAAAAAGGAAAACCATTAAAAAGCCAGGACTGACAAGAGGGATTTGGGAGAATGTTTCTCTTTTTTTTTCCCCCAGATTTTAGGATCACACCTAAGGTATATAAATTTTTTTCACAGCAACAATTTATTTATTTAGAAAATAACTTAAAAATAAAACAAAAAGTGATTTTTAGGCAGGAGTGATAATTCTTCCAAATGCACAAATAATTTTATTTTTCCTTTTATTTTTAATTCTATCCCATCACCAGGCCCAGGAATCTGGTGCTGCTGTGGGCTTTGCCTACCCCATTTACAGCTGTTGTGTTTCCACCCAAAATGTGCTTAGGAAATAATACGAGCCGACCTGTTCAGCCACTTGAGAAGGGTGACAAAATCATTAGTCTGGACTACTTTTTGTGCTTAAAATGAAACACACATTCTGGCAAATAATAGAATTAACGCTTGAATTGTGCATATTTTTGTCTGGGGTTCAATTTCCTTGGTTTCTTTTATGCTTGTTGTTTCAACTTTTTGTAAATAATATAGTATTTGATTATTGATTGGCTAGCAGTTAGAAAAGCAACATTTTGATTAATTTCTTGAAAATATTAACAAGATGAATGCCAACTGAATAAGCATATTTGCAGTGCTGTGTTGATCTTGGGAATAATCAACTGAAAAAAATTAGGTTTTAGTCCTTGAGACTTAAACATATCCAGAAGAATGGAGAAAGGGAGTTGCAGCTTTTCCCTGTGAACTCTGGCATCCATATTTATTGATTCTTTGGTCATTTGAGAATGGCTTTTGATGGAGCACGGGCTACCCACAAAAAACAACTGCAAATTAGTCACAGGTATTAGAAAACAGGGCCACAAATCTTAGCAGTGGGCCAAGTTGAGCAAAATGCTGATTAATATCAATTATTAATTAAAAAAAACCTGTTAGAGCAGAAGTTTGTTCACATGGTCCATAATTTAATTTGGGAGCTGTGAATTCCTAATTTTGATACCTTATTTTTTTCTCATAGCACACAGAGCTTTATATTATCTCCTCTTGCTTCCTATAGCAATAACACTATTTACTTCAGTGCTACTACTTGAGATGTCATGACTCCAAATAGTTACAGTTAGAACTGGTTGAGAAATGGGAAACATCTTATGGAACATTTCTGACCAATTCTAATTATTGCCCTTAATATATCATTGCAAAATTTGAAACAGGATTTCTTTGGAAGTTGTGACCTGCTCTTTGAAAGTAGGGGAAAATACTTATTTTTAATCACCTTCATCTCAAGAGCTGTAATTGAGGTTATGAAGTTATAGTGGATTAACAGGTTAGTGATTTTTTTTTTCAATATGGAGAAAAAAATTCAGCAAGTTTCTTACAAAAACTTTACTAAGTGCTCAACCTTTGAACACAAATGCAAAATCAAATGTTTTAAGTTCAGGCCATAAGCTTCACATTAGAAATTAATCATGAGATGTTTTGGTGATAAAATCTCTCTCATTTGAAAATGTAATTTATTAACCAGCACAATATCTATTTCAGGGCATTATTCAAGCTTGCAATAAAGATTTTCATAATATTAGAATAATGTGCCGATAGTAAGCCCTGTGTGAAAGGAGAGCGCTTTTCCCTTGGCTCACAACCATCCCTTTGGGATGCAAACCCCAGTGCCAGGGAGGGGAGCTGCTGTTTGCTGGTGGGACAGAGGGGTCCCAGGGAATGTTGGAGGGGCTGTGAGATCCTCATCCTTGAGCTGCTCCCCTTGGCCTCGGTCCCTTCTCCCGGTGCAGTGGGAGTGCAGGACAGGTGGACACCAACCGTGAAATCCTTCCCAAAGCTTTTCCCATGGGCACAGCAAGGGTTGGGCTTCCTGTGGGCACCTGCTCAGGGTGAAGGGTCTCAGGGAGCCTTGGAGTTCCCATTTCCTGCACTCCCACCTCACTGCTGCCTCTCCTCCCTCCCGTCCAGCTCTGCGCTCTGGTGGCTCTGCGTGCAGCAGAATACGCGGCGTGCGTTTGATCCAAAGGGAATGGAACAGATGGAGGTCTTGGGATTGAACTCTGCTGTCTCTTTCTGTGCTTGGGGAAGGAATAGTCAGGAAAATGAGAGCAAAGTATTAGTTCTGGGCAAAAAGAAGATCCTTGCAGTTCCTCTTGCATTTGCATGATTTTCTTTACGTTGTAAAAATAATTTAATGTGACTGCAACGTCTGGTTGTGGGAAGCCTCGTGGAAAGGCAAGAAGTACCTGACAGCATTTGAACTGTGCTATTTTGCCTGTGCTGTAATTATTTTCATTTATGAAATTCTAAATTCGAAATTCTGTTTTAAATATTGAATATTTCTGGTGAACTGACAGCTTGTGCTAGCTTTAGGATATGCCTGCTTGGTAATTATTCATGAGAAGAACAGCTGAAAACAAACTCGTTATACACCTTGGCAAGTCACTGTGATTTGAATTCTGTGAAATTTCCCTATGGCCATGTGACTTTATTCTGAAGTACTCTAACAGTGCAGATGTCCAGAATGCCGTAGCTGCTACAAATGTTATTCCTGTAGTCAAAGTTTGGAATCATCAGTGCTTCAGGAGAAGTGGAAGTAAAAAAAAAAAAAGAAGAAGAAGAAGAAAAAAGAGAAGAGGAGAAAAGACTGATGATAGAGGGTGTGTTTTGAGTGTTTGTCACATACTTCATTATGTGCAGCTCTCATACATTACCAGATATATATCATAGGGGATATATCTCAGTGCATGTTCAGGGCATAGAATGGAATTTACAATGCCTGCAAGAGCACCCCACTGAAATGCACTAAGTGTTTGAAATATCTTGTTTAAGCCATGATACAATAAGCATCAGCACTGACATTTTTGGAAGTTTAAAAGTAAGATAATTTCTGTGTAACTTTGGATGAAGAATCAAAATGCTTCAGATTTAGCTAAAAATAAAACATTTCTCTACTTTTGCCTTTTCTTTTTCTTCTCCATATGGCTCCTGAAGCATTCCTTAATTTAAATAGGTTTTAGAGCTCATCCCTTATAGTTCCTGAAGCATTCATTGCTTTTGAGAAAAAAAAACATTTTAGCATGTGCTATTCTTGTTATTCTAATTAGAAAAAAACAGCTGGTCCTGTGCAGCTCTGACTGGAGTCTTTTTCAACACATTGTTCAGATTTTTTTTTCTCTTTTTCTGTCAAGCCACAGGCTACCACCTCTCCTCATCCCACATAAGCCAGCCCCCAAACACCTGCATGTGCAGCCTGAACCCGCACATCTGCCAGGGAACACAAAGAAAATACTTCATTGGCCACAGGACACGTACATCAGATTATACATATTAGGAATATCTATATTCCCAAGAAACTGCAAGTGACACCGAGCTAATGGCCAGTGGCTTCCATTGCCATCCAGAGGAATTTTTTAGGTGCCTTTACTTGCATTCCTGCTCCTACATGTGAACCAACTGAGATGCTTTCATTTAAAAAAGAAAAAAAAAAGGTAATCAGCCTTCTGTTAGGATTTTGATATCTGTAAACGTGTGTGCCTACAAATAATCATTGGAGCTGATCAAAGTCCCACTCGCTGTTGCTATGGAAATGAATCCCCATTTTGTTTACGGATGGGTATGCGCCACATGACAGGGAATGATGTCAGGTGGAAAGCTGAGATAAATTAAATTTGTGGTCTGAAGTTATTAACATATGTTTTGTGTGAGGGTGTGCATGTGTATTAACTAAGAAAGGGAAGATCCAGAAAATTCTGTTCCTTTAAAATGACAGGGAAACAGCGCCTTCAACATAAATCCTGGCATCCTTTCTTCAAGTGGGATGAAAGAGACGCAGAGAGATTGGGGCAAGGATGTTTCTGTGGCGTGTCCAAATCTGTGGAGCTGCTCTTTAATACTCCTACTCCTTGTTTAATTTCCTTCTCTGTTGTTTCCTCCTATGTGAGTTCTATTTCTTGGTCAGATTGCTCTCACAACTGTCCTGAACTTTGCGTCTGTCTGTCTTGCCCGAACGGAAAGTCAGAACTCATTTCTAGCTCTAAGTAAAAAAAGCCATTACATTTCTTTACAAATAAAATGAAACAACTTGTGCATCTGAGGAGTAAATTGCATTAATCTTCTGTATGGATCAGTTAAGAGACCCATCAGAAATGTGAAATAAGAAGCACTTGTCCCATGATAACACCAGATGCAGCAGAGAAGAGGAACTACTGACAAACTCAGCCAAAGCTTAAAGGTTTGAGCAGCCCAAAACAATGCCAGATTTTTCCTTTCCAGAGTTTGACTTGTGGAACATAGAATATTAGACCAGAAATGCAGAATGTTAGACAAGTACCAGAGACTGCAGCAGTTCTGTTGCTCCACAAAACATCCGTATTAAAAAAATGTCCCAAAGATGCTCTCATATTTCCGTACATTTATATGTTGTTATTCAATACAGGATCAACACTGAATTGGCTACTTTGAAGAGCATTTTTCTGTTTCTTTAGAAACACAATAATGTCTCTAATTCACCTGCCACGTGGTGCTGTACCACCTAGCAATAGGTGTGTAATTGAGGGCAGAATTTGACCCTTTGATTCTGTAAATCACATATGATCATTACAGAAGGGCTCAGATCTTTAGACGTTGTATGATTGCCAGCTCACCAGCCACCCTTCCTTTGTCACATTATTTTTTTAGAGGCTGACACTCTAATGAAAGCAATACAAAAGCCTGCCAGAGCCCAGCTCAGAATGCCCAATTTGCTTTGACTGCCATTTTCCAGAGCAAAAAGTGTGTTCCATTATTTGTATCGATATTAACAACAGCTGATCTTCTCTGATCTTCCGGACAGGGGCTGTACCTTTCCACAGCTGTGCACCTTTGTGGTATCCTGTCAATAATAATAAAACAGTAGGAAAATTAATGCAATGCTGAAGTTGGACTAATTGACTTCTGATGGCTGTGTGGAGCAGTAGGATTTAAGCATTACTCAGTTTTCAGCCCATACACTTAAGCAATAAGACTTCAGAAGATTTAGTGTGTGTGTCTTTGTGTGTAAAAACTGAGCAAACCCCATTTTCCTTGGCCCAGTCTTCCAGAATAATCCCTGGTCCATCCATTTGTACTCATTACCTGGTGTCTGCAGCAAGGAAAGAAAGTCTGCTCTTTGGCACTGTTTTGAAAATCTTGAATTCCTTTCCCTTCTGTCCTCCTCTGCCGCAAACTTTTTCTGTCCTCCTCATCTGAGCTACTTGGGGAGAACGAGCATTAAAGCAAGCTTGTCAAATGTTAACCTGGCAAAGAAAAGGCTTGGAAATGCATTTTGTTCCCTGGAGAGAGGCTGTATTATTCCGAGGTGCCCTCTGCTGTGTCAAGAGCTAAAGATGCTTCACGAACCACACCTTGGCAGAGATGAGTGAGACCCTCCCTTCGAAAGGCTCCGACCTGTTGAGCATCCTTTTCATCATTACAGCATTGGAGCGTCTTGGATTAATCATCTCTTCCCACAAGTAGAATCTCCTTTTGTTAAGACCTTAGGGAAGCTAAACTTTTCAAAATACATGCCGGACGGGACTGAAGGGGTTTTTTTTTCCTTTCCTTTGGAACCCCATTCACAGGAACAAACCTCCATGTTCAAACTTAAAAAACAGAGGCAGCAAGGGTTTCGATTCAGAGGAAGAAAGATGCGCTGGTCTCGAGATTCTGAGAGGATCCGGCATTCTCCTGAGCGCTGGAGAAATTTGTGAGACTCATTATCTCCCAGGCCAGCATTTTGAAGAAATCCCTGACTAGATCAAATTTAGTCTTGGCACAAATGGGTGTAACTAATATTAGAACCCTAAAAAGGATCTCATTAATCATCATTAAAAAACAATGCTTAGATATTCTTAGAGGTGGGATTTGGTGTTTTTTTGTGGAGTCAATTGAGGCTTAATTTTCTGTGTGGGTATTACATGCACAGATCTTGAGCCTCAAGGGATTTCTTCTGAGACATGACAGTGAGAACATATTGATGCATGTGAAAAATGCTTCTGCCAGTGGTGCTCAACAGAAAGAGATTTTTCTTGCTTCAGAACATGCTAAAAAAAATTAAAAGAACAATTCCCCCTGAAAACCCACCAATCTATTACATTGCAGTGTGTTAGAAAAGAATCTGAAATTTGGGGATTGAAAACAAACTCATTTTTAGACAGGCAGGTGTGTTGAGCCTATAAGGAAGTTGGATGCATAGAGTAAATTCAGATACAAAGTACAAACAGATACAAACAGTACAAAGTTAGGCTTCCATGTGATTTACTGGGTTCATTTGCTGCCTTTTCTGCTTTTATTCTGGATCTTTCTATTGTTATCCTTCCAAAAGGAATACAGTGCAGCAGATTCATCAGAGGCCATTATTTACTGATTCTGTATATTGTTTTCATAATGGTTGAACTCAGCAAATCATGAACTGATTATTGAGTTTTAGCAAGTGGCTAATGAATCATTGATGCTGGCTCAGGGAGAAAGAGATTCCTCTTGTTTCTGCAGTTCTGCAGGTTTCCAACAGATTTCACAACTACTTCCATTAATTCCCTTTATTTCTTTCTTATCTTCTTGTCTTGGAGTGTTACCTTCAAAAAACCCAAAGCCAGTGACCACTTCAGTTGTGTCAAGTGTTTTTCATTATACCTTAGTGGTGTCTGCTGACTAAAAGCACATATAAGAAAGAAACAGTGTTATTTGCAAATTTCATGAGGTCTCAAGCGAATGAGAAACTATCAATAAACTTTCAGTTTCACTATAAATCAGCGACAAGATGGCACTAAAATAATATGCCATTTCAAATGAATGATTTTAATAAGTTAGCAAAACAGAATTGTTGATTAATACAGCATAACATATTCCATGTGTATTATGGAATTGTAATGAATTATTATCAGAGATGCTATTTTATAGCTGTAATGTAGCAGTGTGAAAACTTTAATAGAGGCCTGCAAAAAAGGCTCTTTTCCTTCTCATTTTTATCTTTCAGCTTCTTGAAATTCCTGTCCCTATAGAATTGTTACAAGATAATAGAACTCAGAGATTTATTTCTGATAAAAGGTTTAAATTGCAACAGCAAAATATAATAGCCCAATAACAAAACTGAATAGATATTAAAATAAAGAGGAAATAAAAAGGCATAGACTTATTGCTTACCTGTCCAGTCATGAAAATGGATCCATCATGTTGCAACTTGATAGTAGCTCCCTATAAACTGTATGTTGGAATTCAGGAGGGGAATAGACTCATGGGAAATATTAGAATCATAAAATGGTTTGGATTGTAAGGGATCTTAAAGATCATCCCATTCCACCCCCTGCCATGGACAGGGACACCTTCCACTGTCCCAGGTTGCTCAGAGCCCCATCCACCCTGGCTTTGGGACACTTCCAGGGATCCAGGGGCAGCCACAGCTGCTCTGGGCACCCTGTGCCAGGGCCTGCCCACCCTCCCAGCCAGGGTTCCTTCCCAAAACCCCACCTGCCCCTGCCTCCAGCAGTTTGGAACCATTGCCCCTTGTCCTGCCACTGTCTGCCATAAAAAAAGCTCCTGTCCCTCCCTTTTCTAAGCCCCCTTCAGGCACTGGAAGGGCTCTAAGATCTCTCCAGAGCCTTCCCTTCTCCTAGCCTGGCTCCAG
Source organism: Pyrgilauda ruficollis (assembly GCF_017590135.1). Taxonomy (NCBI): domain Eukaryota; kingdom Metazoa; phylum Chordata; class Aves; order Passeriformes; family Passeridae; genus Pyrgilauda; species Pyrgilauda ruficollis. The sequence continues at coordinate 3,229,446 of NW_024524489.1, read as the reverse complement.
AGCAGAATCTCCTTGGAGCATCTTCATGGCCTCCTCTGGACTCACTCTAACAGCTCCACATCTTTGCTGTGTCCAGAGCTGGATGCAGGACTCCAGCTGGGGTCTCAGGAGGGCAGGGAAGAAGGGGACAAGTCACTGGTTACATTATAATGTGTGTGTGTGTGTGTGTGTGTGAACTCCACAGAAACAGATTTTCCTGGAAGTAATTTCTGTGTGGATTAAGCCTTATTTGTCCTTTTCACCTTTCCCTAGAAGAAAATTACCTTTATCATAATCTGCCAAAATTAGTTTGTTTTCATTTCTACTCAACTGATATTGAGAATAGTAATTTTTTTAGCTTGTGGTGAAGGTGCACAGCATTTGTGAAATAAGAAATTCCTGTATTATGTATTAAAGACCCCTCACAAGTTTTTAGGGCTAGTGTAGAGAGGCTGGTGTGAAATCAGACTCCTGGGGTCATGTGTGTCTCTCCTACACTGGGGGAACAATGGTTTGGATATTTGCTTGGGGTGACACCCCAGTTTTTACCTTGAGAAAAGATGTAGGTTTGGATATTTCCTTTGTCCTATTTTTTCTGCTTTTCTAGGTGGAGATGGGCAGTTTCATCAGGGGAGGTTGAATCTTATTGGAGAAAATCTGTAGAAAAGATGAGGAATGGGGCTGGGAGGAGTGAACCAGAACTACTCTTATGTGTAAATTGGCAGGCTGGAATATTTATAATTTTAATAATACTTTATTCCCAGTCTTGCTCATAAAACCACTTCATCATCAAAACCAAGCTGATTGAGTTGAAAAAGTCCCATTTTCTGTAGTTTCTGTAGAAACTTTCCAAGCAGCTCTTGCAGTTGCTCAGTAAACCTGTGGGTTTGTGGTTCTTCAGCACCAATTGCTGTTTTCATCTTTATGGAAAATGAAGATTGCCAGGGGCTGATACAATGAAATTTTCTACCTTTTGCAAATCTCCTCTGAAAAGAGACTCCTGATCCCATTTCAAACCCCCAGTATCAACCCTCTGGCTTTCTGAAGTCTGGAATGGTCCCACTTTCCTGGTGCAGGGGTAGCACTCACCCATAGCTGGGCTGAACTCTTTCCTCTCATCTGTTTTTTCTCTTCATATTTCACAGAAAATTTCTGCCGTGTATGGAATTGAACTGCAGCTAATAAGGTCTGATTGGAATTTTCATGAGCAACATCTTTGTCAGATTTGCTCAAAATAACTGAGAAGATACTTCAGATATTTTATATATTCTCTTTCAAAGATTAATGAGAAAACCCTCTTTAAAATTAGGAAGTAAATATTTTTCAGTGTTAAAGTAATTTTCTTTTTTGGTGTGATACATCATTAAAATTAGTTACATTCCTGACGTACACATATTTTCTAGGACAAAGACTGTGAAAACTTTGGGGAACTTTCTTTCAAGAGCTGAAGCAGATGAAATACCTGGATATTTTTTCAGGTGCATTAAATCCTGCTGAGGAGTTAAGTTGAAATGTTTGATCATTTATATTTAAAAGAAGTTTGGGGATTTTTTGGTTAATTTTTTTTTTTAATTTTAGAATAATGAGATTAAAAAAATACATCTGTGAACTGGTATCCCACTTTTTTGTACTCTTTGTTCCAGGCTCATCCAGTCCAAAGCTCGAGTGTGTGCTGGATTTGATAAACAAGGCAGACAATTTACAGATCTGGTGTTTGTTGGCTTGCCCCCCTTTTTACAGAGCTGCTTGTGTGAAGCCTTTTGGCTGCAGGAAGTTGGGATAATTCAAATAAACCCCCCCAGCCTTCCCTGCCAATATTCCCTTCTTTCTACTCCTGTCCAGCCTGGGCTGTGTACCCAGAGGTGAGCTATTAATATTGCCTTTTTACAGCTAAATTATCTGACTCCAGAATTGTTCACAGATTCTATTAAAGACCCCTATTGAGGATTGCTTCTACAAATAGGCATTTTAATTCATCCGGGTACACTAAGGTGTTACCTTCCTTTCATTAATAAAATGGAAACTCATAAAGAAAACCAGATTATCCTGAATTTATGATCAAGTAATTTTGTTTCTCTTAGCTCTGGTAATAATTGTAGAACATTATTTCCTTGCTTCTTTTCCTTTCTCCTTCACCTACCTAGACAATCTTAATTTCTCATGTTTATTTATCTTTTTTTCTGTTTTAATTTGACAGGAAAAGCTATCTAGGACCCCAGGAGGCAAACACAAAGAGTTAGAAATTGGTCCTTCCCATCTCCACTTTAATGAAATAATAAGTAATTGGTTCATATTTACCCACATTTTAGAAATTCTAGGTTATTCTTTGTGCCCTACATTAAAAATTCTTCAAAGTGTAGTTTCTGGATTTGGTTTTTATACATATATTGCTTGGGTTTAGTTTTTTTTTTTTTTTCATTTTGTCATCTGCACTGCAAGATGATTCATCTCATCGTGACTCTGAATATTCAACTTTGTACCTGCACTTTCCTGTTTCCCCCTTGAAACAAAACCATCAGCTCCAAGTGAGAAATTTCCATACACTTGGGGTCCTCAACAGGGATGAATCAGCACAGTTTTCCTGACTCCAGCCCTTCTCTGTGCCACTTTCCCTCAATGGCAAGGCTTTCCCTTTATTGCCACCTGCCTTTTTGGGGGAAAGCTCCTGAATCCAGTTCTGCAGGGGGATCGTGGTGTGGATCACGTTCTGCCTGAGCACTTCCCTGCTGCAGAGCCCTCCTGCAGCACCTCTGCAGACACCACTTGAGTTGAGTGACTACTTCATGAGCTTCAAATGAATTGTGCAGGGCTAAATTATCCCTGGAGGTGCTTTGGCTCAATTTCCAGTAGCAGGTTGTGCTCCTGGGATGCCTTAGGGAGCAACCACAGAAAACATCCAGTGCATTTATAGGAACATGAACAAGGGCAATGCCATCACTCCCCAGCTACATTTCAAAGATACCACCAAAATTTAAAGCATCATTGTTTCTCATACCTTTTAATTCAGAGGTTGTTAATCTCTTCTAAAATAGCATAAATGAGATTTAAAATTTAATTTTGAAGCCCACACACACATTAAAAGTGAAATGCATTAGTCAGATTTTAATAATGATCTGTTAAAACTGACAACAAAAGTGGAAGAGACAGATCTCCATTCCTGTCACAGAAAAAAAATGTTCCTCAAACCACCTTTTTTTCCCAGTCCATGGCAGTTCTGCCATGTTTGACCTAGAGGCCACCTGCTCTAGAGCAAGTGGTGGTCAGTGATGCCTGTTTTGATACAACAGTATAAAAATGTTCTGCTGCTTATCATCCAATTTCATCTCCATGAGCTGTTACTGCCTTAAAAATGAATTTTCTTTATTTCAAAAATTGTTTTCTTTAATGAGTGGCATTCATTATTTTTGATAATCTAGTAACTGAAAAGTAGTTTATGAAGATGGCCTAATCTCACTTAATGTCTCTGTTGGCATCATGGACATTGCACTTCTCTTTCTAAATGAAATCTTTCTTGCTTACACATTCTTAACCTGCTCAAGCATTGAAATCCAATAAAACATGCATTTTCTTAATTTAGAGCTGCTGAAGTCGCTGAACAGAAATATTTTCAATTTGATATTACTTTCATGATACAGGAAGCAATAGCATGGAACCCCAGATGAAGCATTCCTGAAGCACGGACTGAATTGATGATTTATTTTTCTCCTCCTTTATTAAGAATGTATAAGAGTAAAGGATGATATTCCAACATGTCAAATCCCAGAGGAAAAAAAAAATTAGATTTTTGCATTTCATCTATATTATCACAAGAACAGGAATAGAAAACCCTTAATTTCAGACAGCCTCTACCTGACTCTTCCAAATGGAGTCAAGGAGAAAGTTCTGACTTTATACAGGATTAGGGCCAAATAGGAATAGGCCAATTGAGGGGAACAGGATCCTCTGTCCTCACATGGTGAGGATGAAGGTGAGTCTCACCCACTTTTCCTTCATCATGAAGTAATCCCACAACAGGTTTTGTTCATCAAGGAAAGCGGGGTAAAAAGGTAACACATTTCTCAAAAAGGAAATAAAAATTTAAGGCTTGACTTAAGTTCCCCTACCAGGATAGGCTTGGTTTATCCTAGCTCTGTCTTTTGCTGTTAGTAGTTTACTGAGAGCATATCATGTACAGAGAAATCTAGAGAAGTGATCTTAAATTGAGTAAATTTGGCTTGGCATTTTTAATAAAAGCTAAAATATTGCTTGCAGTGGAAAATTATAGGACTAGAGACATTAAGATAGTTTTGAAATTTTTTTGTTCTTTATTATTTCTTTCAGACTGCATTAAGTTCTGAAATTAGTCTAAAAAAATAATTGTACAAAATGCAAGGTGAATATTGCAATAATTTTCCTAATGTGCTCCAAAACAGGGAGTTGCAGGTAAAGCAGCTCCCCTGCCTCAGTCTGTGCACTGCAGAAAGTGCAGCTCCCTGCAAAATGACTGCACCTGCACAGAGCATAGAATTTCTGCTGCGTGTACCATGAACTCCATGGCAGAGAAGCAAAAGTAATTTCCCTAATGACTGGTTGAAAATCCTGAGATCTGCAGAGCATCCCCTTTTCATCTCTGGCAGAGCACTCAGGATCTCTCCGTGCCTGTTTGTGCCCCTGCAGCTTGTGACAAAGACTCCTGCACCGGGCAGTGCTGAAACAAAAAGCACATGTTGAAACTCGGGCAGGGAGCTTTGAAAGGGAGGATTCTCCTGAGGAAGGATTGTTCAGTTTTGTAATACAACCTTGCCCTGAAAATGTCTCTGTAAAGTGTGTCCAAAGGAGTTATAACACTTTATGTAGCCCAAGTGCCCGCACGTTTATTCTGAACTGCATTGAAGTGCGTGGAAGCTTTTGAATTGCAGGTATGATGATGTGTAGCCACGAAAATCCACATTTTAAAATATATCCCCACATGGTTTGATTACCACAACTCACTCACTGTCACATCTCCCTTTGGGCAGTCCCTGCCCTCCTTTCCCTTCTCCCTTTGCCTTTTCATCTGTGTGTGCCCAGTGAGAGCTTTGCAATGCTGGATGAGGCCACAAAGGTGACAGCTCTGGTTTGGGGCAAATAATTTCTGTGCTGTGTCATGGCCAGTGCTTGTCCAAGGGAGGACAGGAAGAAGGGCTGTGCCTTTGTGCCAGCTCCATTCAGTGACAGGGACCCAGTACAGGTCACTGCAATGAGGTCTGGGGTACGCTGGGGGAGCCTGTGCCAGGTCCTATTGTGCCAGTGCAAAAGCTGCCTTTAATTTACTTTTGGTAGGATTAGACTGTTAATGAGCAGGTCCCTGCCTGTGTTTAGGGAGTGTGCAGCAGGTAACTGCCTCGAAAGGAGCATCTCTGCTGGTCTGCAATATTCTTTAATGCATCTTTGTAAGAGCAGTGCTTCAAAAGTTTCTTCTTCCTTTGTTGTTAGAAGGCCAGGTTTAAAAGGTGCATCCACAGTGTTACATCTTCTCCATGGGTTGTTTATCCTCTCTCTTTTTATGCCTGAATCTAAACCAATAGTTGTTATTTCCAGGGCGTGTGCAAGACAAGAAATAGCTGTGTATGCTCTCATCGTGTTTCTCTGAATCACAAGTTAATTACTTCAAAGTTTAAGTTTATCCTAGAAATTATTGCTCTTCTATTCTCAGAAATACATTATCATAGTTTATCAGCAGCGTCATCATTGACAATCTCCTTGTTCTGACTGTGATATTGATGGTCTCAAACATGTGTCGGATTCTGTGTGTGTGTGGTGGCTCAGAACAAAGCTGACTTCTACAACATTTTACTGTATTATCCATGTTTAACCTCATTAGTTTATAGATTACTGTGGAATACTTTGTGTGTGGAAGGAGCAAAGCAGCACCAATTTAATTCTCTGTACTGCCTACACAAGTCATCACTCCCTTTTGGTACTTCTGGAAAGTATCTGTAAATGTTATTTTCAATAAACATTTAGCTGGTTCATTATTAAATCTTCCTATGAATTTCATCCTTGATAAGATGCTAAAAATCTTTAGAATTCATCAGCATGTCTTAATACTCGTGCTTGGCTAATGTTTTACATTTATAGGAGTTTTAAAAGGCAGGTGCAATGTGACATATCACAAGAAGCAAATTAAACTCTTGTAAAGCACAGCTGGAATGCTAAAAATGTGTATTTGTAATTTAAATATGTGACACCATCACACTGTAAAATCAGTTCATAATTAGAAAACATCTGTTTTTTTCCAATATGGTGTCTAATAGTATATTTAAATAATTTAGAATGCAATAAGGGGAAAAAAAAAAAAAGTCAAGCTCTAGTATGTGATTCAGGCCTTTTTTTTTTCTTTTGTTTAAATGTCCTCTTCCAGGTCTTTAAGTAACCCATCATTTTGAAGCTAATTCTTGGTTCACATTATAATCACCATTGATGAAATACATATGCCAAACATATGTGCTGTTATGACCTTATTGTCAGTCAAGAAACAGGTTTTGTGGGTGCTATTGTTGAGAAGGATTTACACACTGTCACGTTGCTGGTTTTTTTCTTTTTTGATTACTGGAGAACCGTGAGTCAAATAAAAGTTGATTATTTTAACAGGGAAATTTACATGAATACATATATTTATATATAGTAAACACAGTGATGTCTGAAGAGTTTATGATATCTGGAAACATACTTAAAGTAGATTAAATACTGGCTTAAAATGTAGTGGGATCAATTCGAGTTTAACTAATAAAGTTTGAACAAAACCACAACTTCTCAAATGAAGTTAACATGGTAGATTAGCCACACATCTGTCAGCGGTGCTCACGTAGGAGGGTATTTATGTGGGTGTGATGAAATTCCTAATGGATGGTTTTATCCTGCCTGAGGTGTGCAAGCAGAGCATTCCCCCAGTTTATTGGCAGTAAAGTCTGTAACCTTTCTCCTTCCACTGCCTAAGCATCTATTGAAGAGAAATAGAGGCCATACACTCTTGAAGAGGTTTTGGGCTCTTTTTTTTTCCCATGGCCATATATGTAAAACTGCTTGAACGTATTCCTACATCCAGGAAAATGCCCCAAAAGCACACTGGGCACAGCAGTCCTGCTCAGAGGGATTTTTCAGCTCAGGAGCTGGGCACTGGTGTTGGTCAATACCGTGAGGTCCGTCTATTATCTCCTCTCTGGGATGTGAGTGTTCTGGAGGAAAAAAATGTGTTCAGTTTGTGTGCTTTCTCTTTTAAACTCTCAATAATTTTTGCCCTGGAAATGAGGGAAAAAAAATCTAAAAGTAACTTTTGGAGGGCTCGAGTACATAAAGTTAATGTGCTGCAGTTTACATGCAGCTCTGTCTTGATCGTCTTTTATCAACCTTTGCTGCTGCAGCCCACCACAGGCTTTTCATCAGTTTATGCATTGTGTGCCAGGGCAAATAATGACAGAATATCTAGCTAAAGAAGGGGTACTTAATCAGCAATCAAGATTCAATTTGTTTTAATTTTAGCAGGTGTTTGTGAGGTACATTGATGGGAGAGATAATATGTACTGCTTTCATTAGCTCTCTTGTTTTTGTGCTTGAACATTTAAGAGCCAGATGTTCGGAGGTGAGCTGATCAGAATATTAAGTCTCCAGAGGTTGGTTTCCATAGTGTTTTACATTCCTTTCTTTATCTCCCTCAGTTCACCCTGAGCTATGAGGTGCAAGTGCTCGCAATGACAGACTGCATCTCTGCTTCCTATTCAACTAAAGCTTTAAATTAGTCTAAATATTGAAAAAAACCCCAAAAAACAAAACAGAAAAAAACCCAAAAAAACAACACAAAACCTACAAAAATTAAACCCAGAGAAAACAATTTTATTCTAATAATCTGCAATTAATTCTGGTCCTTGGGTCAGACTCATTTCTGACTCAGAACTAGTTTAGTTGATAAAGCTCTCATGGAAATTATTTCTTTAGTAAGTGGTGTATTGCCAGGAGGTTTTACCTCAGTAAAGAACAAGGAATTACCTTCACTCAGTAAGCCACTGGTTCCATCATCACCACCTTAAGTAAAAAATCTAATCTAAATAATTTGGGGGAAAAAAGCAGCAGCTTTGATGTCAGAATGCCTGGCCATGAGAGGGGGCACCAGAATGGCCCTTGAGAGTGGCTTTAGTTGAGATGCTCTCTAACAGAAGACACACAGATTACATTTGAGAATCCCAGGGGTTTAGTGACATGAAGTCACTGAAAGAATGAGTTGGAGTGGACAATAGGATTGCAAAAAAAAAAAAGGCAGTTCAACCTTTTGAGCCATGTTTTCAGCCCAAGAGGTAACACCCAGCAGCCCTGGCTTGGTGGCTGCTGCAGTAATAAGTCAGTATTCTCCTCTATAATAAACTCTCCCAGTGTTGTGATTATGGTTTCTTTTAGTGAGGAAAAAACCCCCAGAAATAAAGAGTTAAGCAGCACTGCCATTGGTAAATGCTATAATGTTTCCCCTCACTATTACTTGTTCTCTGTTTACTTTGATGCTCAAAGATTGCCCTGTTTTACAAGCATATTTTCTTAATTGTGTCACCTTGTACTGTAAGTGTGTCAGAGGGGAAACATTTGCAAGTGATTAGATATGGACCTTTGTGTCACCAAATGTATGAGGTACATACCCTTATAGGATATAATTGTGATCTTTTAATATGCGGCCATTGACCCGGACTTGTTATTATCTATTATAGTTTATAATAATGTATCTCTTTATGATTAAATGATGATGCCTGGCAGAACACTATGATTAGCATTTCAGTTATTTATAGATTATGTCAGAGCAGTAATAAACATAAAATGCTGTTAATGTGTGGCTAATGAAATCTGGACATGAACAAGTTTATGAATTGATATAATTCATTTGAGTGTTCTAACTGAGCTGCTGGTTCTCGTCATAATTCAAAAGCTTAGCAGGGTTCACCGATTAGGTGGTAGACTAATTTGCTACAAAAAGTCAATGGGTTTTCATCGTCTTGGGCTATCATACACAGCATGGCTGATTGCATAAGGACTATACAAAGTAATTCTCATAAATATATTTATTAAGCTTAATATGTTTTGTGAGGTTAGGATGGAATCAGCCAGTGAACAACATATGTGGAACAAAATCACTGTGTGTTAGATACTAAAAAGATATGTTCAGTAAAATCATTCAGGAGCAGATCGATGAGGGAGTTATTTGAATTTTAAAAAGTGAGCAATTCAATATCAAATATAAATGAGAGCCATAAAGAATGATACATATGATTGACTGAGTTTGCTCGACGTTTATTTTACTTTGGCATCATGATTTCATTTCATGCTACAAATATCATTTTAAACTTAGGTTACTTAGTGCTGAACTGGGCTGGTGTGTTCGCAGAGCTTATGGCAGCACTGCTTCCCTGGGCCTGGAAAAGCTCAAGCACCTCTCCCAGCAGAATGTGTGTTCTCCTCTTCAATGTCTGGGTCTAGGGACTGCTGAACATCCTAACATCCATTCCTGGCACTGCCCTTTAGTTCCTACATGTGCTGAGTCCTGGTCATCAGGAAAGATGTTCCCAACTCTTATGGGATTTATTTTATTTTTTTTTCTTAAGCAATGCCTGAGTAGGGTATTGGATGTAGTTTCCTCTTCGGGATCTTTATTTTTCCATCAGTCTGTCAATTTGCTGGTTTATTCCTCCATTTCCCTGTGACAGCATCCTTTGCTATCTCTGACTCTTTCCTTCCTTGCACCAGATCCAACATTTGTTTAATGAGGATTGAATTCCTGAGCGGAATCCTTTCGCTACCCAGAAATGCTAACCTTTGGATGTACTAGACTAATGTATATCCTCTTCTAATTCTGTCTTTTTCAGTGTCTTTATCTCTTCCAAAATGCAGTATTGTAGAACCTTTTGTTTGAAAGTCATGCATAAACTGACTGGGCTCTTTTATGAAGAAATGAAATCTGCTATGGGCTTATACAGAACCTCAAATACATTACAGAAACACTTAGGTAAGATAAATAGCTGAAGCCTTTATTTATTTTAAATACTGACAAAAACTATTAATAGATCTTAAAATATTACAAAGAAGCCAACCCAAAGAATCAGAAAGTATTTACTTGTTGTGCTGCTTATTTAAGAAACTAACAGGATTAGTCATGAGATTATGGCCCTGGGACAATCTCATTAATAGTAACATTAATCACAAAAGTTTCTTCCATTTAAAAAGCCCCAACTCTGTAGTTATTAACAGGAGGGAGGGAAGTGCTGCTGGAGGATGTGGCTATACAGTTGTACAATAATTTCTTATTATAACAAGAGTCCAAACAGAGCCCTTTGATATTCTCCCCTCACATTTGTTTCTTGACCTGACACGTGATCCACATGATCCCTGCACTTTTAATCTCCCCTACCAGGTTTTCCTCTGTTCTTCCCTGTATCATTCAGTACATGCGTTCCTCCCTTGCCTTCCATAAATCTTTGTCTTGTCCCTACAAAAAACAACACTTATGTAATCATAAACCACACACCCTACTCACTCCTCCCCTCTCCTCAAGAAATTGCTTTCAAGTTCTTGGAGAGATTTTGAAACAGACTCATACATTTTTCTAAAGATGTTTTAAAAGACGAGATTAAAGATGCAACTTCCCTAAGACTTGGGTGAAGGCACAAAAAGCTTTGTAGAGGTAGTGAGTTGAAAACCATTGCAAACATTTCTAGGACAGAGAAGTCCTTCTTAGCAAAGCATCCTTCATGCAAGGTCTTCAAAGGGAACCTCTATCACATCTGTTTGCTATCGGCAATATCATATCTTATATTCTGTTTATTTTAAATTTCTGCTTACTTAATTAAAAATGGGGGCTGATATTTTTTCCTGCATCACAAATGAGAACTCCAACATTTCTTTTATAAACTGATACCCAGTTCAGCTTCTGCTCTTGATATTTTCAAGAGGCCAGTGATTAAAAATCCTGTGTGGAATATGCTCTGTTATTGCCCTCTCTAGGCATTGTCACATAAAACCTTAAAGGTTCTGGTGCTAAATCCCCACGGCAGCGTTTTGATACATGCCAGATGTTCACTCATGGGAGAGATAAATGTTTAATAATTTTTGCTATTGTTACTGTTTTTACAACGTGTTATACTGCTGTGGCTTGCTAAGGCTAAAGCTCTGTTTTGCTGAAGGAACAAGCATATAATAAGTCAGATGTTTACGTTTCCATCAGCTTGGTTTTGCATAACAACATGGGAGATTTCACCTGGAGCACAAGTAGCCCAACTCTCTCCGAGCTGACAAAAGGCTTTAAGTGCAATCTGAAATCCTCTTCCAGGGAAGAAAGGCTGCTAAAACCTCTGGTTGGTTTTGAAAGTCTCAAACTTCATTTGGCTCCAAGTAACAACCTGCAACCTATTTACACACAGACTTGACCTGCTGTGTTTCTTTGCCTGAGATGAGAAGCATTAATCCCGTTTGCCTGTGGCATTTGCACCCTGGATCTCCGGTGTAATGGAGCAATATTCATCTTCTAAAATTAGACACATGCCAAAATGTTTAAAATTAATATTATATGCTGGAGTGGAATTGATCCCTGTCAAAACACTGATAATGTCACAAAATTACTCTGGTTTGTGAAGCTAGTGGGAGCTGATAAGAATGGGATTTGTTTTCCCTCCAAAATGGCATTGCAGCGTGAGGGAGCAGACTGCAGCTGGCCTGGACAAAGTCTGGATTGTCTGGTACCTCCTTTCCCTCCTTTCAGGGACCTTCTGTGCAGCTCCGAGGGGCTCCATTCACTGATCTCTGCCAACAGAAATCTGCTCCTTCTTTGGCACCCCAAGAGCCTGTCACTGGGGGCACCTGCAACAGTGGAGGGTGTGATTTCCCTTGGGTGTCCCACGGCAGGCATGAGGAGGGGAAAAGTGAAGGGAAATTTGTGAGTCCCACTGCTGAGACATGAGGGTGGCCTATTTAGAGTGTGCATGATCACTGCTCATCTTAAAGAACAGTCATTGAGAAATGACCTTCCCTCACCAGCCAGGAGCATCCACAAAAGAACAACTTTCTAAAAAAAAAAAAAAAAAAAGAAAAATTAAAAAAAAATATCCTCCTTTGCCTCTCTGCTTGTCCTGAAGGGCAAACAAGGTAACAGAGAACTGAGGAGCCATCTAATTTAAGAAGGATGTTTGCTGAGCTCTTTCTCTCATGCACATGCACTCTTTCACTTATTCACCTTTCCCACTGCATTATCTTAATGAAATGAAGTAACCCCCCCTCCATCTTTCCAGTTCACCCTGTCTAGAACTTGTAATTGCTTATTGCAGATTCCCTGTGCTCTAGATCTCCACTGTTTAGGCACAGCAGACCTGATTCTGCTGGCCTGAGTGAGAATAGCAGAGTTGGATCCCTATCAAAATCAAAAAAGAGTGAAGGAATATAAATCTGTGTCACATTTGTCTCCAGCTCAGGCTGGCAAAAGTCATCTTACTCTGTGAAAGGTCATTATCCTCAAGGAAATAAAAAAGTGAATCAGGAATACAGCTAAGGCTGCTTTCAGTATTTAAATCTTGTTTTTAAAATGAAGCAAAGGATTGGTAATCTGTAAATTTGGCATCCTTGTCATTGTGAATAAGAAGAAATCTGCAGGTTTGAACACTGAAACGAGGGTTTTTACCAGCAGTGATGCTGCAGTGTAGCTGTGTCCGCTGGAACAGGGCTCATCCCAGCCCACACCAAGCTCACCAGTTCAGTGTGGGTTTCCATTTTGCTTATGTGATGGTTGAGCGTGTCAGCCATAATAAAAATGGTGCTGCTGCTTGCAAGCTGGTGAAATTCTGATGAAATGCACACAGAGGTGGTGCATCAGCTCTTACCTGTCTGCAGAAAATAAAACACTTTAGCTTTGCAGGGATGGCATGAAACATCCAGGGCTAAATTCCTCATTCAGCACGCTAAAAAACTTCACCTTCTGTGTAGAGACCCAGGATGAGGGAAGTATTGAATTTCAGATATTTCTATTAATTGGGGTCAGCTGGGTAATTTTCTGGCATGTTTTGCTTTACTTTCTTATATCTTCCTCCATGGTGAATGTTAGCATTGCCTTTGGCATGATGCTTTACCTTGGAAAACATTATTTAATGCCTTGTAGGATTTGGCTGGCTGTTGTTTCCAAAATGTTGAGCTTAATTGTAATGTGGCAGACAAAAAAAAAAAAGTCTTGCACAATACAGAAGAATTCATACAAACAAAAAGTTTTCTTTCATTTATTTGAGTATAAAATACTACAAATATAAAAGCCAGTTAATAGTGATGTAATGATGAGCTAGATCTAATTTTCTATACATCTTTTTAATTGGATCAGCAATGGGAGGCAGCACATTTAGATCATGACATGTTTTATGCTGTGCTGCCAGGTAAGCTGAACAAAATAGGTATTTTTTCAGAGCATTTCCACCCATCCCTGATCCAACCTCAGCAGCATGTAGTACAGTAATTCTAATGATAGTCACTGTATTTTTTAAATTCACTGTGGAAGCACGGTCAAATTGCTAAACAGGCTTTCAAAATTATCTTTCTAATTATTGATGCCTGAACAAGTCAGAGAATAAAGGTAGCAGTAATGAAAATAGTAGTAAAGATGATAAATTATGGCTCTTGTTCTCCTGATATTTAAGTCAGGAAATTTTGCCATTACATCTGGCAAGGAATGCAGACAAAATCCAGGGACTCTTGAAGCAAGGCCCAGCCCAGGCTGCTGAAGGTGTACATTAAATATGCTGTGTTTTCCCTTTTCAGCCTTCCACGTGCAGTAAAAACATCATTGTTATCTTCCTTATCTAAACTTACAATGTTATGTACAAAAAAATATGGAAAACAATGTCTTAGCCAAACAATGATAATACCACAAGCTGAAACAATCACAGTGAATGGTAAAACCGAGTTCTTGACTTCCAGCTTTGGCTGGAGGGAGCACAGCAATGCCATGACCTTGGCAAAATGGAATTGTGAGTTTCTCAGCTTTCCTGAGGTAGGAGCTGGCTTGAGGCTGCATCCAGGATCCTCCTGTGCTTCTAACTGAGAGGCTTTCTGGTAGAGAAATAGAGGAGCTGCAGGATGCCACAGCCAGGGAAAGGGAGGACAACAACTGTGGAAGCAGCTTGGCTTTGGGTGGTTATCTCCAGAGAGGTTTTAAATGGAGCACTGCTGAACTTAGCTCTGCCCTTCCATTTCATATTTCTTTGTTGGCTGAACTCTGCAGCCATTATGGATTCAAATGTAAGGATTGCAGGGCTATTTAGAACCCCAAATCATGAGCAATGATGGTGAGTTCAAGAATCTGGTGGCTCCATCTTCTGATAAAGACTGATGATCAGCTCAGAATTATATATACATGTGGTTCCTCTCCTTCCCATTTATTCCAGCTCCTAAAATCCTTCTTCTTTGTGCTTGCACAGTGGTCATGAGGTTGAGTCCCTTGCAGCAGCAAAGAGTGATGTCATAAACATATGAAAAAGAGAGGGAGAGGAATGAAATGTAGTGGGAATTACGTGATGGAAAGAAGCAGGAAGGTGAGGCTGGCATGGCTTGAGTTTTATGACAAAGAATATTGTCACAGCAGAAGTAGCAGAACGGATTAAAAGAAAAGGGAAGCACAGGCAAGCCAACAATTACTATTCTAATTCAGGATTTCTCCTTCCACTACAGTGTTTGGATATAGTGGAGTTACAGAAATTAATTCCAATGGTTTGGGTTGTAACTGTTCTTAGCATTTGCACCTCTCGTGATGAGCCCTAACACAGGACTTGCTTTTGTTATATTAAATACATGCTGGACATATTTTTTTGGAATCCCATGAAGATGGGAGCCTGTAGGATCTGCTCCTTTTGCTGTGCTGCCAAACACCCAGGAGCTGATATAAACCAGGGGCAGGAAATGGCCAGGGGAAATTAGTTCATACTCCTAAAGAATGGTATAATAATTGCTCCTTCTCTAATTCTTTTCTCCTATTTCTTGTAGTTGTGGAGAGACAGGATTTTATAGGTATTAAATATGTTATAGGACAATTACCTCTGTTTCAACCAAGCCTGAATTGGTAATTGTGCTGTAATGTATTAGAGCATACAGAGTCCTGAACTAGCTTTTCCTTCCTATATTGAGAACTTTATAATGATGTTAATTAATAAATAATAACTTTTGATAGAGAGAGAGAATAACAGCAAGGTTGCAGTCAGTAGGTACCATGGGGCTATTTCAGCTGGGAGATGCCTATATTTGGAACATTAAATCCATTTTAAGGTAACGTTTGTTGTGGTTTTTTATAACTTACATATTTCTTCTGCATGTATCCAAATAAATCCGTGTGTATAATAAAAAGCTGTGCATTTACACTCTCCTTGTGCACAGGAGCAGAAGGAAAAGGCAGGAGAGCGACAATAAATTCCTGGTGCCAGACCCATATAAATGGGTTGTGGTCTTAACACAGCTTCTCCTGATTACTGGTAAAAAACTAATTAGGTTTTGTCATTTATTCACTTGGAGTTTTGTCTCATTGAAACCTTGCTACTCTATTTAACCTACTTCTAGTCTGCAAATATCTGCTGCCATGTTATGTTATGCTTTTTTTGCTTAAATTAACTCCTGAATAATACAGCATAGCACATACAGGAGAATGAAAAGTTTTCACATTTTTAATACAAGACTGATTTTATTATATTACTAGAGAAATAAGTTAGATTGCTCTTGCAATCTCAATAAATCACACATGAAGTCTTCTTTTTTCTAAATTAAATTTTTATTTAAATAAAAGTGTTATGTTTGTATTTGAACTGACAGCTAAATCTGATAATTAGAGTGCATGAAGTTGGCTTTGATTGGCATTGTAATTGGATTGTCATTGGGCTGAAAACCTATTATCTTTGGATCATGCCCCATGAAATCTGTTGAAGAAACTTTGCTGCCAGTCATTAAAGCCACCATCTTGGCTTACAAATTAGGTTTGAAAGGCTTTTTACCACTGGGAATGTAATTTAAACCACTGCAATTGCACTCCCATTAATTAAAATTATATTAAAATTATGGTTCATTTTCTAAATATTTTTTTCATATTTTATTAGACATACTTATTACTAAATGCTTAACAAATTACATAGCAGAGCTAGTAAAATTATATTTTAAGATAATCCATCATTTCAGCACATGCTACTCAGCATTAGTGGAATTAGTCAGTGTGTTGATCATTAAAGGATACACTATTTATGTTTTTCATTACTGGTTCTCATTAAAAATAAAATATAATTATAAACCACTTTAAAAAAATAAAGCAGAATTCCACTGAAAATTCTAATTAATGCTGGTAGAAAACTTAGAACCTGCCTTAAACTGAACTTAGTTCATTGCCCTGTTGTTCTCTGTATTTTCTCTATCAGTCACATTGGTTACATTAAGCTGTACAGAGGCATGAGTAAAACAGATTTTTTTGTGTGTAACACCAAGTGCTGGTTATGCTGTGATCAGAGCTGATAATAAAGAATAAAGGGTTGGAATCTGGGCAGGTTTGCCACCAGAGTTCTGCAATGATTTTATTCATAGAGAAACACTTCTAAATGTATTCCAGTAAAATGGCAGCAGAGGTGAAGGAAGATGAGAATCTACATGCCAAAAGCAAAGTACCAAAATACCCAATTAATGCTCAAGGGCTAAATATGTTTTGCTTTAGTATGAACTGGATTCTGTGTTTCCAAAGATTTTCTTTCCAACCTCTCTGGTGGCTATTCCAATACTTGTCAGGGTTCTTGGAGTAACAGAGGAGCCCTCACTTATCCTGGCTTTGTGCTGCTGGCTCTTTTCCCCGAGGTGCTGCAGGAGCCCTGGATCTCCAGCCTGGCCTGGCAGGAATCCTGCACCACTACTTGCAGTTCTCTAGGTGGAATTTTTTTTTTTTTTTTTTTTTTTTTTGTTCCTACCTGAGCTACTTCATCCAAAGAAGTTCCTCCTTGCTCAGCAAGTCAAGGCCTAGAAATTCACTTCTTTCAAGGTTATGATTCCCCACTTGATAAACCACAGTGGGATTCCATCTGAAATCCCTGGAGTGCTTTAGACTCCCCATGCTACCTTTTTAGTCTGTGAAACCACTGAACTCCTTTAAAAGTGCCATTTTCAAATGAAGCTCATATATTTAGACTTGACTTCAGCTGTTCCCATGTGAGAATTTGCTTATTCTGTGCTGCTTAAACATTGTTCTATGTATTAAGAAATTCTACATTTTTCTTCCTAAGAGGATCTTCGTTATTTTGATTTATGTGGATCTAAAGTGAACTTTTATCTTACAAAGTAAGCATCAACGCTGTAAGAAACTTGGAATATATCAAGTTAAAAAAAAAAATCCCAGATTGGGTTTAGAATATTTCTGCCTGGCTTTTATATCCTTGAGGACTGGAATGATGTTCTGTAAAATAAACAGTCACAAAACAGTTGTTCACCCGACCTCCCTGAGCTTTGACTGCCCTCTGTCCTTAGGTCTTCCTACTTCACATGGCCACGTGCATACCAATAATGCAGCTCTGCATTCAAGTGCTGTTTAAAAACCAGGAAATTTGGTTAGGTTGGGTTTAACACCAAAATATCAGTCGCTTTTTGGACTATAGTGTGCTTCCATTGGTTGGTGGGGATCTGAGGAAACTGAAGGAGTGTGGTTTTCAAAAAGAGGATGAAACAGTTAAATATATTTATTTTTTTAGAGCAATTATTTGGGGATAGAAGTCTGTTAAATACTGATAGGTTATTCCAGTAGTTAATCAATTAATAAAGGAGAGCTGGCACAATCTAAATGATTGGCAGATATTCCTGGAATGAAGAAGATAAAATGTAAAAATGGCAGGTTTCTGAACAAAAAGGAAGAAAAGCCTTAGAAAGTGGATTACCAATGCAGGTTTGAATGACAGCGAGTCTGGCATTTCTTCTGAATTAAAAATGCTTTTTTTCACTATTGTTTAAGATGGGCCAAAGTTGTGCTGATTCCAAATGATGCTGAACCAAATTCTGTTTCTATGAGGAACCGGGAATAAATCAAACCACTGGGAGGGATTTAAACACAGGCAGATCCACTGAAGTCACTGACACTTTCATCTGCCCATACAGTAGCTGGGCTTGGCCCTCTTAATCTCAAAATAAAGGCAAAAATGTTGTTTCTTTACTTTTTATCAAGCTCAGCCTATCACTTCTTACATCACAACTCATTATCCCAACCCACTTTCCAGCAAGATAGTAGCTTGTCCCTTCAGTTTTTGGTTCTTTTGTTCTGCATCTTAAAGAAATCTGATCCCTCTAATCCACTGCCATACACTGTTAGTCTGGAATGAGCTTGGCAGCAGCTGGAAGAAAAATAAACATGGTTAAGTCAGAAAAGAGGAAGGTTCAGCTGTTCAATTCATCTTAAATAACCCAACCCATGTCCAGTCCTGCTCTTCTCCCCGTGTTTCGGTCATAGACTAGAAATGACTCTCCCAGTGGAGAACTGGCTGAATGTGGCCAGAAAAAGGCACTGGATTGTGGGGTTGGAGGTCACTTTCCAGCTCTGCCAGAGCTTTCTGGGGGGCAGCAGTTAAAAATGGCATTTCATTCTTCAAAAGGGTTCATCTTCCATTTCTCATGAGGGAAGTTGTTTAGTGTCCAACACCAGCACTATTCCTGCTAGGAACTTCCAGATGCAACAGCCTGATAACCAAAAAACAGTAACAACCAAACTGAAGCACTGACTGAGTTAAAGGCACATTTCATTACCTCCTCTCCTGCTACTTTTTTTTTTCTTTTCCATTCAGTGTTACTTAGATTCTCTACATTAAGCTAATATTTACTCTCCTTGCCACAGAAGAGCAGCAGAGTAAATAGGATTTCGTAGAAGGAAGCTGGTGGAGTTAAACAAACAAGAAAGTGGCTAGTTCTAACCTTTCCTGCGTGAGCCTCAGCATCCCCCAAAGGCCCAGAGCCCCTTCCCGAGCTCCCGTGATCCCACCCGTGCTCCTTGCACGGAGCCGGGGCAGAGGCAGAGCCTTCTCTGCTGCACACAATGAGCCACATCCTCTGCTCTGCAAATTGGCCAGAGTTTCTCCAAGCCCATGGGAGGCAGAGCTATTTAAGCAAGCTGCACATCTACCCCCTGAATTGCTTCAGCATGGCTGAACTCCCCGAGCAGGGCTGTGGGAAACGCACGGAGCTGCAGGAAATTGTGGGGATTTGCAGCACAGCAGCCTGGCTCTTCCAGGACAAAATGGTGGGTCAAAGCCACCCTTGTTTCTGCCCTGGAAATGGGAGAATTATGCAACCTGACTTTGACCTAAAAATCAATACCTGCTGCTTAACTACAGAAACAAATGGCAGCTCTGATGGCCAATAACAAACTGATGGTTGTTTCTTTGTTCTGTCTCTCCTTCTGTCAAACCGACTGCTAAAGGGCAGGGAAACATGACAGACTTGTCAGCCATAAAGAACTTTTTGGTCTCCTTTGTAGGAGCTCATCTTTTCATGGCCCTGTGCCAGAGCAAGTAGATGCCTTCCACACTAAATACAAAGAAACTGATGTTGGAAAAGGATACCTGCTCCAAGCCAGGAGAATCTAATGAACTTCTGTTAAAAGTCAGGCCAAAAAGGAATAATGAGTTGCATCGTGTGTTTATTGTCCACTTGCAGCCATTTATAATGAAAGCATGGGAAATTAGCCCTCCTCAGGTGCTTTTTTTCCCTGAGACACATTTGACATCTAAATAGCGTTACCTGTAATTAAGTATGCTCTGGCACACCTCAGACTGGCTGCTGTCACAACTCTGCTCAGAGCTGGCAGTGCTACACAGGGGAAAGCTTGCAGTGCTCCCAGAGCAGGGGAGGGTCACTGCCCAGAGCCTCACCAGGCCAGGTGTGGGCTGGGTATTTTCTGGAGAAGATATGGCACAGGGGCTTATCAGTGCTTGGGATCACAGAGTTATTTGAGCTGGGAAACCCAAAGATCATGAGTCAAGTGTTAACTAAGCACTGCCAAGACCACCACTAACCCATGTCCCTAAGTGCCACATCTACACATCTAAATCCCTCCAGGAATGGTGACTCTACCACTTCCCTTGGCAGCCTGTGCAAATGTTTGACCACCTTTCCTGCTGGATCCCATCAAAACCTGTATTTCCTTGTGCAAGTTCACAATCCTAAATCAGGTGATTATTTGGAAAATACACCCAGAAACTCTTTTCCAGATTTGCACAGAAGTAGCACATCCCACATGTGTGCCATGTGTTAATTTGTTTACTCAGAGGTCAGGAGGAAAATATGGGACAGAAGAATTTTACAACCCAATTAAAACTTGTTATCAAGGAGCAGCAATAAACTTTTCTGGAACAAATGAGCCCAGGGTTCTGGCTGTACCTCAGCATCCTGAGTTGTTCAGGCTTCCTGCAAGACAGCTGGAAACGTGAAAATCTGCAAGGAGGTTACACCATGATTTTCACCTAAGGCACGGAGAAGATGACTTTAATAAACAACTGAGCTGCAGGTCACATCTTCACACTTTTCTCTTCCCAGCCCAATTAAAACAACAGCCTTTAATTCCCATTTAGATTTCCTCTGTCTTTCTGTCTTCCTTTATGTACTCCTGCTGCCAATTATGCAGAATAGTAATGAACAGGACTGGCCAAAATATTTTATGTTCTGTTTCTCTAGTTAAAAAGTTGTGTATTTTTCAGTGAGAAGTGTCTTTCAAAATTGGCAGAAATATTTTTCCTAATGATGTTCACAAAAGAACACCCCAACCCTTTGTCTGTTAAAAGATGGAAAAAGGGAAGACAGTCCTCAGCAATCTCAAGATCTACGGAGTTAAGCACAGGACTGGGAGCCAGAAGATCTTGAATTACATCCCAGTGTCTGCCGCACACAGGATTAGTAATACTTTGCACTTACATTAGCACTTTGCCACTAAATAAAGTTTGGAAGTGACATTACAAATGGGGAAGGAGCGGCTTGGAGAAATGAAGTGACAAATCCAAATTGGCACAGCTAGTTAGTGTCAGAATCAGGATTACAGTAATTCTTGACAAGCCGTTTAACCTTCATGAGGTTCCATTTTTACACCTTTAAAATGAAGGAGGCGATTTCCACCGAAAGCAAAATGTGCAAATGATACCCACTGGCACAATTAGGTAAATACATTGTTCAAAAATTACTACTCCTCTGCTGCAACTTGGAGGTTCAGCAGAGTACCTGCACAAACCCGTGCTGCTCCAGGGAAGAACATCTCTTAAGTCTTCTCAGGAAGCAGTGGTGGTGAAGCAGCTCCTCCAGGGAGATTGTTTAGAATTCCCAAAAAGCAAAAGGAGAGGACTTTCAGTCACCTCCACTGGCAACACCTGACCTAGATGACTTGGAAGGGAGAGGTAGTTATAGTGAATTAGGAATTGGGCTGGACATCATCAATCCAGAACTGAGCTGGTGGCACATGGCAGGAAATTTGTCCTGGTTATTACAGCACAGGAATTACACAATGCTTTTGGTCATTGAGTTCTCAGCTTGTCAGCAAATCAGGAGTTTTGGCTAATAGGTAAATATCTGGCCAACTCCAGTTCCTTGCTTTAGTAATCAGTTCCTGGAATAGAGTTACCAATCAAAGCCTCTGATTTGCATGATCTTTTATCCTTGCTTTTTTAAATAACAAATTTACCTTCATAAATTTGAATCCCGTCTTTCCACCTCACAAGTGAACATCTTTGGAGTGTTAAATGTGAGAAAGATTATGCTCAAAATAATTTTTTTTTTGTACTGCAAAAATGCTGTACAAAATGCTTCCTTTTATTGAGGCTGATGCTGTCTTTCCTAGTTTCAATCTACTGTGGCCCTTTTTCCTTATCACCAGTCATGCTGTGATCTTGTTTAGGAAGTTAATAGCAAGCAACAAGAAGAAGGTAACTGAAAATAAATACATGCTGTTTGTATTTTTGTAAACATAAAGATGACCCGCAGTCCAAAAAAGCATTTAGACATTCATCCACACACAGGCAAACCTGTATTTATTCTTGTTCATCAAAACACTTTACCACATGCTTAAAAGTAAACATCCTCCCAGTACCTAATGCCTTCAGAGGAAATATGTACCCCCAAGAGTGCCCACCTACCCCTCCTTTTATATCAGTGAGGTGTGTGGGTGATCAGGACTTGGATTGGATCAATATTTTGAAAAAGCTGTTCGCATTTTCCTGGTGGTTTGGTTTTTTTTCCTTCCAGCTTCCTTGACACAGTTAAGATACAGTTTGATACAGAATGATAAAAAAGAGAATTATTGGTATTATTCAGACAAGTTGCATCTTGATGCACATATCCTGAGGTACAGTAAATCTTACTCTTGATTACAAATTCTGAGTGTTTTTGCTAGTGGAGAGTTTTGTATTGTTACAAAATGCATCGATATGCAGCAGGATATTTGTTATATTTTTCAGGATGGATTGCTAACTTACAGAAAAAAAAATTGTGTCTGTCATGTTTGGGAGAATTATATTTTTGTTTTATTAACCTGGCTTACTTTAGGGAATGTTTATTTTCTTCTCTGTAATTTCCCAACTCTAAAATCCACGTTTTGCTGCCTGTGCCCTGGCGGGGTTGTGTTAGTGCTGGTCACAGAGCAGCCCCGAGGAGAGCTCTGTGAGCAGGGTGAAATCTTCACGTTCTGTGCATGGGAGAGGCTCCAGCTCCGATGTCTCCCTCTTTCACAGAGATGGGATCAGCGTGGGTGTGTCACAACAAACACCTGGAGCTCAGGGCAGACAAGTGCCCTCCTCTGTTTTCCTGGCAGTCGCTCTGGTTGAGGTGGTGCTGCACAGATGAGCCCTTCCCTCTAATCAGAAGCTTTGTTTTATTGGAAGGATTTGGAAAAAATTAGAAATGCTAATTAAAGGAATGGGGTGATGGCACTGAATTGTCACTTCATGTAACATTGGCTTTGTACAGATGAACAGCTCCAAGTATGGTTAAAATGCTTCCAGGGCGGTGTTTTGTGTGGAAAGCTGTTAAAATACTACTGAGATTTAGCATAATGGTGAAGAGATTCCACAGCACCCAAAATGCTGATGGTTTGCTTCATGCTTAATTAGATTCCCCAGCACCAGCCTGAAAAATGTTTTGTTGTTGTTGATGTGACCAGATAGATTTCATCCCAATCACACTGTTGCCAGTGTGGGATAATCAGCACTGGGCTCCTAAAAACACGGATTGGGAATGACAGATGTGCACTTCCCAAGCTCTGGTGGCAAAGAGAGCACCCAAAGGTGGCCAGGAGCTTTGCTGTCCTCCTGCTACATGAATCAAACAGAAAGTGCTGCCAGCCAACTCCAGATATGTGTTCCAACATAAGGGGCTGTGCCTGAAGGGAATTCAGTCCCATTTCCCTCATAAGAAACCTCATGATTTACCTCTAGGTGTAACTAGAGAACAAGGTCCTCAATCTGCCAGTTTTTATCAGCTGAATGGCATCAACTTCAATTAGTTCATGATTCTGATTTCTAGGCAGAGCTCTGTCATCAGCCTGAATTTTGGAAAGTAGGAGAAGATGTGTTTGAAGATGCCCACTGCAGCTTCCTGGAGGTTTCCCAACCCCAGTTCCTGTATTTGTATCTGTGCACAATATTTCAGTTCATGTACAGCTGTAGTTATCACCTTGATTTTAATTAGGGCACGCAGCAATGAACTGACACAACTCTATATTTTCTTTCCTTGTAACTGTGCTCAGGTGCAACACCCAGGAGTTCAGGGAGACCAAGGAAAGTGCTTTGGCAGGATTTTTACACAGAATATTGTTTAGGTTTTGGAATGGGGCACGCAGTTGTCTTTTGGCAACATATGAGCCTTTAGAGTAGCATCAGACCAGTCACACTTTCTATTTTTAGTTGGGGTTTTTTTTAATGCTTTTGAGAAAAACCTCGGTGAGCCTGAGACTCCCTCCCTGGCCCCTGACAGAGCCAGTGGTTACAGGACACTGCACACAGCATGCAGAGTAAAGGTGAACCCCACCACAACATCTGGTCTTACTTTCCCCCCCTCCACTTTATGAACTGAATATCTTCTGGCTACCTCTGTTTCTAATACCCTGGGTTAAGATTGATTTACACAGGCCACTGTAACTGAAGTCTATCTTGAAATCTGAGACTACCCAAGGAGTGCTGGCACAGCAGAGTTTGTTTATCAGTGCTGGATTTGGGGGAAAAGAGAAATAAAAATCCTGTGTTGCATTTTAATGTGGATTGCTGGATCATAAACAATTTTAAAACTTATTTAAAAAATAATTTCACCTCCTTTTATAGTCATAATGAGAAACTCTAGAAAACAGTTTGCAGGTCTGGTAACAATCCACAAACATATCCTGGTGAAAATTAGTCCAGTGCTGTAGAAGGAAAAACTTGAATATTTTAATTCTGTCTGATTGTGTATCTTGTACTTTATTTTTCAAATAGGATCCAAATATATTGTAGGAAATTTTCCTCATGAGTGTGGTAGGGAATTTTGGGGTTCAAAGCAGCTGCTTTAAATCCTTCCTCTGCATTCGGGTCAGGGTGATTTTAGGTCCCAAAAGTGATGACTTCAGTCCTATGGATACAACCAGTATCCATATTGGGATATCATCCATATCTGTATTGGGAATTTGTGGCATTCTTCCTCTAGGAAAAGCAGCCTTTTCTGGAGGCAGTCCTGGGGAGCCCCTGGATGTTTTGAGAGATGGGTCCCCATTCCCAGTGCCATGGTGGAGTGTGGTCACTCCCACTGCCCAGTCCTGGGAGATTTACAGCCTCATGCACTTGGGAGATGCTGCTAATAAATTTTTGCCAGCCTCGTGTAACACAGGGCATGCACCAGATAAGCATATTTTGTTAAAAACACAAGTTTTGACTCGAGAAAAAATGCTATTTTAAAAGGCCAGATGACCCATTTGCTGGGAAACCCTCCAAACTGGGGGGTTATTTCACTTGGAAATTGCCATTCCCCTGTACTTGAGGAATAATGTTGTTAGTGACAATTTCAAATCTTTCTCCTGGTGTACATTTTGAGCATCATGGTATCCTCTTGTTTCCCATTTTTTACTGTTCAGACCCTCCATAGAATATTATTGTCGCTGCAGACCTTTTATCCAAGGACTGTTGATCACAGCACAAGAGCTGTCATCCTATTTGCATTCTGTGGATGCATCATTATTCACAACATTTGATGTCCATAAAACACATTAAAACTATTTCCTTGAGCAAAAATAATCAGCTCTCTGCTGTACATATCATTTGTATACTCAAATTGTAAAATGTAAATTGATATATAAGAAAATGGCCCATTAACTTTTTCATTAATGACAATAATACATTTTGTGCATCAGCAGTAGGAGGACCCTACATTCATTCTAAGGAACCTGAAGGATAAATGGAGACTTCTTTGTATTTCATAAAAATGAAGGCTGTCATCAAGCCCATTTTAGAGGCTGGGGGGGCAGAGAGGGATTATTTTCCATGGCCTTATTTGTTTTTTAAACTATTTTCATACTTGGAAGCATTCTTAAAGTTAAAATACTCCGATGAGCCTCATCCTCCTGCCTTTGAGGCAGAATTTGCAGTGAAAGCCACCTGGCATTTTGCCTAAACAAGGGTGAGGAGTTACCTGGGTATATATTAAATATTCTTTGTTAAAAGCACTATATGTGCACTGAATGTATAAACTGGGCACAGCTCCCACCCAGCTGGTAATGAATTGCCTTGAAATATTCATGGCTTTTTTTTCAATCCCATCCCAATTTCCATTCCCACAATTTCATTTTTAAGCCGGAGGGATTCTGTGGGTGCAGGGATGGGTGCTGTGTTCCCCGTTGCTGGATAACTTTTGAAAGAGTAGATCTGTTCATGCAAGAAAATAAAATAAAATGTAAATGACAAGTATTGCTGGGTTTGGTGAAATTTAATAGACAGCTGGATTACTGTTTCTTTAGGATTTATGCTGAGTTACCTGGAACTTACTGTGTTTTTTATGTATGTAATTTAATCATCTTGTGTCTTTTAAGATAATAGCAAGTGATTTTACTGTAATTCACATGAATTAAGACATCCTAATATGTATACTGGCTGTCAAATTGCTGTATATTTACCATTTGATTAAACCATAGATTAATAATTTTTCTATAACTGATACATCATGCACTAACAGATAAAGAGCATCTGAGATTAAGTAAGTGAGAAATAAAATCTGCTTTCAGTAAATTGCTTAGAAAAATTACACAGTACATTTAAATTACCATTTGCTTAGCAACATGCCCTTGTAGACATTCCAGTGGGGCTATAAAATGATCGATTTACTTTAATTTTCTACTGAATCCTGAAAAAATGGCTATCAGTAACCTATCCCTTCATCATGGCATGCTGATTCACTCTGTGTATTAAATTTACTGGCAAGGAGCAAGACGTTAACAAAAAGTAACAGATAATGTGAACATTTCATGCATAATCTGTAATATGAGATATGTATTAATAGGGAAATTATGATGCATTCAATTATTCTGAAATGCCTTCCAGAGATGTTTTGATTTGGCTGCGCTCTGATAGTAGCAGCACAGCAGGGAGCATCTCAAGTGATGAATAACCTAATCTCCTAATCTCAAAATGGGCACTATTCACAGCTAGCCCGGGAGAGGCTGGTGGGAGCCACCACACTGCACAGACACTGCTCCTCACACAAAAAAACCAGCCACAAAAATCCCCTGCTTCTCACAAAACTCCTTTCCCCAGCGCAGAATTTTTGGGGGCACGGCGGTTCTACAAGTTCAGGTGCTGAGATGGAAAAGAAACCTTTGCTCCCCTCTCAAATAAACTTGGGAGACAAAAGGCTGTAAAAATAATTGTGTGTGCAGTTGTTCTGTTAGCATTGAAGGTTGCTTTGTGACATTATACAAAGGAGCTCTTTCTGACTTTACTCAGTTTAATATATACCTGAAATGATCTTTACTATGTATACAATTTTTTTTCCCCTGGAAAAAAAAAAAAAAAAACCCCAGCAGAACAAGAAACTCCTTATTTTGTCTCAAGAGCCCAATGGACCCGAGTGCTTGCTTGTGTGTAATTAAGCAGCCGTGTTTACTACTTCTCCTGGTGAACAATAGTCTGGTTTCCTGAGGAGGTCAAGCAGGATTTATTTTATTGTGTACACACTCGGAGCAGGCAAGGTGCCTGTCACTCCTCAGCCTGGCTTGGGCACTTTTTCCCGGCTTCACATGCACTGCTTTATTCCCATTTCCTCACCTTGGCATCTCTGCAACTGAACCAAAACAATAAAAGCCCAGGAATTCGAGCCACGGCAGCACAGCAAACAATCCTGGGCACACAGGCTATGCAAATCCACCGAATTTTTTTACACTTAATTACTTGATTGCAGTGGGCTCACTTTTTGATTAATGCAATTTGGCAAAAGGTAATATTACACCAGTGTATTAAAATTTTTAGTAATTATTCAATGTTAATATGACAGTGTTCTTGAAGAAAAATGAGAAGGAAACCATATCTCTGTTTTGTCTTCAATTCACAGCCCTGCTCAAATAGAGAGAGGAGGAGAGATGCACAAATACTTGTGTAAATAAACGTGGTTTATCTTTGGGAGAAATCTTACTAAAAATTCCTGATTGGTCTTCTCCCAACTTCCTGTCCTTAATGCCATACTTTTAAAATTATTGGCATTACAAGGGTGCAGAAATGATTTTACACTCTTTTTTTATGCTGCAGTTTATTTGATTTACAAAGTGATTTGTTCTAACAAGTACCTTTGCAGTTTAATCATAATGCCACATTGTGTGTGCTGTTTTCCAAGACCTGTGCTGTTCCTAATGCCTTTGGCAGCCCAGCTCCTGAGCTTTCTGTCTAATAGAAAGCAGGGAAGTGTGAGGCTACTTAGATTTCCTTTGCTTAAGCAATTTGATTTCCTCCACGTTGTGCTCCGTGTGAGCAGCGCGGAGCAGAATGGGCGCTTTTACCTCTCCTGCTGTTCCACACCCTTTACTCCAGGTTGTAGCCACTAATCAGGGTTAGCAACCGGGGAAGGAGAGGAGCCCCGTTTTATGAAACTTTCAGATGAGGGATGTTGGGTTTATTTCAGTCTTTAGTACCCGAGAATGTACAATTGCTCTGAAGATAAATAAAAGATTCAGCTGGATGCCACTGGAGAGCAGAGCAGCATGTCTTTGGCATTGCTGGAGTCTTATCTGATTTGGATTTGTATACCTCATGGGGAATGGCAAAATATTGGAACAGACGGCTTGATATTTCCGAAGAATATAGTGGGCTTTATTAGCACCAGTTTCACTCCCTGACTGACGGCTTTTTCAAATTTTTTATCTTATTAATCTGTGCTACTGTATGTAAATGTTATTCCTCTCTGCATAAGGGAGGCAACCAGCGATTTGTAATAAATGCTTATGAGTGCCTGAGGCTGCACTTAAACTTTAAAACATCTATTATTAAGTTGCAAAAAAACACTGTAATGGCCAATAGTGACCTCATAGGAATTTTAAACTGTGGTCTGCTCTTCTGCATTAAAAACAAAAAAATTGCCTGAAGTTAGAATTATGAGCAATGCTATTTTAACAGCTGCATTTTGATTATTAAAGTGTGTTTTACAACTGAATTACAATGCTTTTATGGACTCTAGGTATAAGATTTAAAAAGGTCATTAAACATAGTCGGTTTTGTCACAGTAGGTGTCATTGTATACAATGGACACTATACAATCTATTTTATGTCGTAGTACTGAGGATTTAAAATAACACGGGGAAGCATTTTAGTTTGCTTAAGCATGTAGATTACTGTAGAGCTTTTCAGGTATTTTGACAGTTTGCAGTCCAAAATGACTACTTTCATTATTATTTTATTAATTTGACAAGAAGCTCTACAGATTTTTTGTGTATGAACGTTCCATTTGTCTCAGAAATAATTAAAAATGCCAGCCTAGAGCAACAAGACAACAGAAACACTTCTGGCAAATCAATGCTGAGAAATGCATCGTTTGTACGGGAGCCAAGTGTTTAGTCCTGAGCCATTTTTACATTTTCTCAGCCTGAAAGGATGTGGGCTCATTGACAGCCAGCATTGACCTGCAGCGTGGGCTGGGCAAACCCAGCACCTACAAATTGATTTATCCAGGGTGTCGTGTGCTGGGTGCTGGATGCAATGTTTACATCTTGCACAGCACAGATGCAGCAGGCGGGAGGAAACCCCTCTGCAAAGGCAAACTTAAATTCTGCTGCCCTTCTCCTGCTCCGTCAGACTTGGAAATACTTAAATCTTTCATTTGCCTTTCATTAATTTGTCATGGCGTTATCCTGGTGAAGAACCCAAGTACAAACAACCCGGGTTCGGGGCGGCTGCGTGTTAATGAGTGCAAAGGGAACCACGCTAAGTGCAGAAAGCTCCAAATATTTGACAAAATGTCACAAAGGATTGTATTTGCATGTAGTAGCATGGGTAGGACATAATGATTAGTGTGTAGTGCCGTGCTGGCAGTACCTACTCCGGCTTATCCTGATAACATGTCGGCTGCACAGCTTTGAATATTGTATATGTTCTTTGAACATATCTAGGACTAGCAGAGCTGTCACTCCACTGAAAAATGTGCCTGCACGAATGACAATACTGCTTTAATTTTTTTTTCTTTTTTAAAGAGGACGACTTCTAAATAATTATTATCATGCTAATAACATTTGTATTCTTTTGTGTATAATTAAGATCTGCCTGTCTAAGCATGAAATAGGGTTGAAATCTTGAATAAGTATGCTATCCTTAACCTATTTAGTAAATCAATTTTAATTTAGTATTCTTTAGGTTAAGTCATAACAATAGAATTGCTGTATACAGAAAAATCCACAATTTATGGTTGTAAACCTTCTCGGAAATGTTTAATAATAAGCAAAGCTTCTGTGAAATTAAAAAATCTACCCCTCTAAATGTAAATGCTGAATTAAAAAAAATGATTCAGCGATTACTAAAGTCATGTGTTTTTTTTAATTACCATTAACTCTTTATTACTTAACATGAAATTGTACATGTGATTTTATCTACAAGTCCCTGTAGGATTGTAGTGCTTTTTCCAAAGACTTGTCTTTGAGCCCTACCCATTTTTTTGAAACATAAGGAACACAATTACCAGAGCAAGATTGAATTCCTATTCTGCAGTTATATTATCATATTTGTATTTCTTATTTAAACAGAGAGCAAAGCAGTTGGAAGGTTTTTTTTGGGGAAAAGAAGTGTCTTTTCAAAGATTTTTCAGTCCTGAGAGAAGTCAGAAATGCCTAACGAGAGACCAGATCCTGCTTGGAAAGGGGAAAGTGGGAGAGGCAGGAGAGGAAAATACTTTTAGCTGCAATATGGAACTGTTTGAATTCTTTGTTATTGTAAGTGTGCATCCCAGGGCTGTGCAGATTCCTGAAATCCTGCTTCCCAGCACTACTGTGGGACCTGTATGGGTTGTGCTGTGTGTGGGATCTTCCCTAGCTGAGGGAGAGGAAACGGAGATTTCCCCAGGTCTGTGTGTGGTGTTTCCACACCTGATTTGTTCAGATCATTGTCCTGGTCCTACAGCAGAGTTTGAAATGCAGTGACAGCAAACAGCCCCTGTGTTCTCAGCTTTCCAAGGCCATGTGCAGAGTCCATGGAGCTGAGCACTAGATGAGGTTCTGGAGCTTTTCCCAAGTACTGGAGTTTTATTGGATATTATTTATGGGGGTTTTTTCTCCTTCAGCTGGCCTTTAAAATATTTCCTTCCTGTGGCATCTCTGTGTAACAGTTACAGGAAAACAACCCAGCTCTTGTTAAAGACTCATTGACTGATCCTCACCCATTTTAACTTGGGAGCTGCAGTGATTTACAGTGGTTGAGGATTGGATTCATCATGCCTTGAGAAAACATGGGAGGAGCACAGATTGAAAGTGTGGTTTTATTAGGGGGAATATTCATTGGGGACAGTCTGTCATTGCTGCTCTCTCATTGCTGCCATCACCAGTCATTTCTGTGGTGCTAAAATCTACTTTACAATGTTTGGGAGTCTTGGATAGATGACCAGTTAAGCAGAAACACTGCAAGTGAGGAATGGAATTTGAACACCTCACTTCTTTATGCTCCTTTATGAACCTTAGACACAGCTATTGTCTCGTAATGGCACATTTTCTTTTAAAAGGCCTCTAACAAATGTACAAAATGGGTATTTTCTAGCTTGCATAGTTTGCCCACCATTTGCCTCGGTGTTTTTGTCAAAGGACATAATAGAAAAAGGATGTGTTAATGTGGGCATGGGATGGCTTTGGTGGTTATGTCAAATGGCCAGTCTGCCTCATTTGATCCCAGCCAGGGTGCTTCAATCTCAAGGAATTACAGGTGGAATGCTGTATGCTTGTAACTCACTGAAAATTGGATACAGAATGTTCTTCCAAACACGGGTGCCATTTCTGAACACATGAAAAATGGGAAATCAGGGCACAATTTTCTTTAAGGTGAGGTGGTGAATTCTTCATATGCCAAAGAGAACATGGGCCACAATATGTGTTCCAGTGGGAAGGAATTGTCAGAAAACATGCCTGTGAATGAGAAAGAAAGGGAGAATGACACCTTTTAAGGAAAACAGCATCTGGGGAAAACATTACAATCTTTAATTCAACAATTCCTCCGTGAGACTTTCAAAGGTTAGGTCACTTCAGCAAAGATGAATTCAGCCCATGGCTCTGGAAGGCCCGAGAGGCTCTGGCCCCAGGAATTTTGTGGTTTTTTCTCTCTATATTTTATGAAGTGAATCATTGTTCCTAAAGTTTGACAACCCCGTTGGTAAAACAATCTGAGCTGTTTTAACATGTGATCAGATACAAAACCACCAGGAGAGTGCCCTAATAGATAAGAGAAAAATGTTTGGGTCCCCCTGCAATTTGCTGTATTCATCTGTTCATATAATACCAGAAAACTTTCAGGATGGTGCCCAGACTTCAAGAGTGTTTGTGGTGCCCATCCCTGCCTTTGCCCTCTGTAACACTGCTGTTTATTTTGATTTCTTCAACATTTAAAAGCAGGCTCACATTTTCAGAACACCTTTGTATAGCATTAAAAAAGCAAGTATGCAACAAGCAAGCACCAGCAAATGAATAATACTCTTTCAAAGTAATCATAGCAATAATAACCCAGGCTC
This sequence comes from Pyrgilauda ruficollis, assembly GCF_017590135.1. NCBI lineage: Eukaryota > Metazoa > Chordata > Aves > Passeriformes > Passeridae > Pyrgilauda > Pyrgilauda ruficollis. The sequence goes on along the minus strand of NW_024524489.1, from coordinate 3,197,274 downwards.
CTTGGCCTTCAGCTGCCCACTTCTTGAATTGCTTAATTAAAATAGATAGTCCTGGGCAGACCCTCCAGAGGTTAATAAAGTGGGTCTTTGAATCAGAAAGGATAAAATTCCAAAATTGAGGATTGTCTGTGTGGAATACAAAGCTAAACCAATTCCTGTTGTTTATATGAAAGGGATTCCAAGTGTAGCAGTTTTGCTGATCTTTGTTGATGTGACAATAAGAAGTGAGGAGATTTCCGAAGCAGCCAGGTCTTAAGCCACTTAGGATCTAATCATGTCCCCTGATTTGCAGGGAGAAATAGCTGGTGGGATCATCTCAGAAGCATTATCCAGCTGGACTGGTAGGGAAGAATTTTGATGTTTAAAAAATAATAATGAGAAGTTTTAAATTTTGAGCCTTTTCTCTTTTTATAGAAAAATTAGTTCAATCACTCCCCGTATTTGCTTTTGGGGGAAAAACCCCACAACAATCTGGATTCATTTACCTTATTTCAAACAAAAAGATGAATACTTTTTAGATAAATTAACTTTCCTTTTGGGTGATTATTCTCAGGTGCAGGTGGTGCATGTGTTTGGCCCCAGGAGTGAGGCAAGCTCTGGGAAGCAGCTGATGATGCTGTGATGGTACAAACAGCCCAAATGCAGTTCGGTGTCACTGCCCCGGTGTCAGCAAAGTCAGTGGAGCTACACTGATTTATACCCAAGGCACTGCACTTCCCAGACAGACATCCTGACTGCTTGTCCACAGTTAGTTTTTATTTTTTTATTTATTTCTGGGCACTTGCAGCCACTTTGCCATTGCTGTCCTCTAAAGCTGATCTACCACACAGGGAAATTTGAGGCCACTTTCCCAGTTTGAGATTTCGTAAATGTAGCACTGATTTTTTTAACTGTTTGGAAATGTTTAATTAAAAATAACTTCTAGAAAGAAGCACAACGTTGTGCATCTTGGAAAGAATCCATGGAATCTAGAAGGTGATTCTTCTTTACTAGTGAGGTAGTTTCACGTTGATGCATGGTGAGTTTTTCATTGCTTTTTCCTGAACAATTATTTGTTCTTTGCAAATCTTAGCTTCCATAGGGAGAGGGCAATTTCCTGTTTAACCCAACAGTTGTGTTTTTGTGCATTATACAGAGTATTTTAACTAAAGGAGCTGGTACTGATCTCCCAGCTTTAGCAGGGGAGAGCTGTGGCCTTGCTTTTCCTGGTGATCTAAAGGCACATCCAAGTTGCCTTCTTATCAAAGTGGCTGGCAGCTTAAGGCAGCTGGGACAGAGACAGCAGCAGTGACTGCATCAGTGGCAGTCAGGATTACCCAGAGAAGGCAGAAACACAGTGGCATCCTTGTCCCCTGACACCTGCAGCTTTACCCACCTCCTCAATCTAACAGGGGCCGAGTGGCATCCTCCAGCCGAGATGTTTCAGAGCTGACTAATCAGAGGTGAAAGGGCAGGACTAGGCTGGGAAAGCTGACGAACATCTTTCCCTTCTCACTGGCCTCTGGCCTCAGACTTCCCAGCGGCTGCCTCCTGCAGAAACACCGATGCTGAAGTGCCTGATGGACCTCGCTGTGGGCAGACTTGGGTGCAGACCAGGGCCAGTCCTCGTGTGCTCTGAGAAGGGAACAGGATCAGAAGTGCCAGAGGCTTCTTACAGCTCTTGGGAGGCAAGGAAGAGGCTTGGTACAAAAGGGAAGGGCAAAATGGCTGATAGCAAAAGAAACACTGGGTCCCAGAAGCTGGAAGATGGGGGTGTTAAGCTTTGTTTGTCTCATTGGGAAACACATCCTTGAAATTTTACATCAAAAGCCTTGATAGGGATACAATTTACACGTGTATTTACCAATTTTTATCCCCTAAAACAAAGGCACAGATAAGAGGAAGAACATTTTTTTCCTGCTCAGCCATCAAGATTACTTGACAGAAGAATGATGCAATGAACTTTGTCTTTGTGGAAAGCCACCAGCAGTGTCAGGACCTCAAAATGAACTCTAGTCAGGTTTGAGACTACTTAATTTTAAGTATCAGATTCAAATACCTAAATTAGTAATATAGGCCTATCCATTAGTAAATATTCAGTGGACAGAGAAAGAGGCTCCTCCAGAGGACAGTTCATATTTACCTAAGTTAAACACCCACTCAGAATTGCCGAGGGGAAGTCAAGATTTTTTTATTTGGAAATCACTGTCCCAGTGATGGACAAGACTCAAATTTGTACATGGGGTGGACAGCAGATAGAAAGGGAAAATGCAAAGGGTGCTTTTATTCTTGAGTATGAATCTGAAAATTTAAGCTACTTATTTAACTGAAGGGAGCAGGTCTGGGGTACAGGGAGGCACCACGCTGGTTTCCACAGCCCTGCATTCCATCCTTTCATTTACAGGAACCTTGGCTTCCGGAACACTTAGACATTTGGTCGCCTGTGTCCTATTGTAAATTGCCATCTGAGAATGGCATCTGCCCTTCCATGCAGTAAGTCCTAACCTGACCCAGGAATTGCTGGGAGAGCAGCAGCTGACCCTGGTCCAAGCTGCTGGGGACTTAAGTGCAGGCAGAATTGTCTCAGTGCCCAGGAACACCCCTGGCACTACTGAATTTACCAGCAAAGCTGGAGTCAAAGCTGGAGTCAAAGCTGGAGTACTCCTGGCTCCATAGCAGAGCTCAGCATTGCTCCCAGCAGCACAGCCTGAGCACAGGCACTGTGTGAGGTGTGGGGAGGCCTCTGCTCCCATCTTTCCAATCCTCCTGGACAAAGTTCCCTCTGTTTGCTATCACAGTGCTGATCTCCTCAGCAGTGGGGGGAGTTCCCAACCCGTGCCTTGTCCAGTGCTGGGATGTGGAACGAGCACAATGAAGCAGCTGATCCGCGGATCCCGTGCCGCCTGTCACTTCCTTGAAACCACTGGCAAGGAAACGTACACTGGAGACATTTCCTTGTTGCTGGTGAGTATGGTCTCATCTGGTGCTGCTCTCCAGCTGGATCTTCAACATGTCAAACTAGTCAAATACAGTTCTTTAAATGAGAGAAAAATGTTTCATGCCCAGAAATGAATGCAAACAGTAAATCCATGTCCCTGTGCTCCTCTCTGCCCAATTCCTAACTGCTGAATGTATTCATGAAGCTCTGAGCACATCTTTGTCTACTGAATGACTGTGTGCTGCTGTTGAAACATAGCTGTTGTACGATATTTTAACCTGCACACGGAGGTGCAAAGTGCAGTACCTGAAATGGCTTTGGAATAAAGGAAAGGTTGGGGAAAAGCTGAGGAGAGTAACAACCCTCCCAGAGAAATCAGTTTGTTTTACAAAGTGCTGTGGAGGTATGAGGCTGAAGTGTGTGTCCTCTTCCCTCCATCTTCATGGGAGTAATGGATTCTGGGGAAGTGAAAAATGGTTTTTTTCACTCCTTTTGGGATTCACGTTCGGGCAAGGTGTATGTAAGAATGGGTGCTGTAAATGGGCTTTTAAAATTAAAACTTTTTCTGCTCCTTTGATAGTGCCTTGAGGGTCTCACCCCATGTATTTCTCCCAACAAGCCCTGGGAAAGCTGGCACTTCATTTTGGGGATGCATCTCTCAGTGTGTGCAGCTGATCACAAGGTGCAGCTCGGTGGGTAGGTTTAATCCCAGAGTGGCAAGGTGAGGTCAGAGCCATGAGCAAACCCTAGATTAGCCATTAAAAGGAGTCATCCTACAAGGACAAAAATTGGGGAATAAAACTGAAGGTTTCATTGAAATCCAAATTGTAAGAGATTAATAAAAACATAAAGGAGTAACAAAAGGAAAAAGCAGAAGAGAAGCAGCTAATACTTGACACACTCTCCCTTACCATCTTCCTCACCCTTGCTGGAGGAGAACCCTGTTCTCTCTTACCCTAAAAATGGCACTGCTCAGTCTTTCCTTCCTTCTGGAAAAGTGATTCCATTCATGAGGAGACTCTGATTGTAACAGCACAACAGAACTGTGCTTGCAGTTGCCAAGCTGGACAAAGAGAACCTGGAGGGTTTCACACCAGCTGTTTCCACCACAGCAAGACTGACAAATTCTGTTCCCTATTCACATTATTAGGGGTAATGATGAAGTGACTAGATGTCCTCCTTCCAAAATTAAAGCTCATTTAACTAGGATAAAAGCATTTGGGAGAAAAGAAGTAAATATAAGGAACACAAATTTTGTGTGCCAGATCTGTAGCTGTGTTCAGTGTGGGAACCTTGTTAAGCTCTAATTTCTGTATATTTCTGTGGTGAGCCTGTGTTGTGGCTTATCTCTCAAGACAGCTGATCTCCCCTTTTCTCCTCTGACAGCTTTTAACTATATGATATTCTTTAGATCTGCAATATCTCACCCTGTGTCTTCACTGGAGACTGAATACAGGATCCTTGAAGTCAAGAGCTTCTCTGCTGTGTTTCAAGTGTGTCCTGGGACACTGTGTATGACTTTCCAGCACATGCCACTATCCTCATAATAATGGGAGGATAATAGGAGTTATACTGCATGTCTGAATAACTAGGTTAGATATCTGTTTTCTTTGATTGTTGCCTGGCATCTCTCTGTCTGTCACATCTACATTTTCCCTTTGTTGTGGGAGGCGATTTCCCCTTCGATAGGTTTGACTCGTGCATTAACATTTCTTAGTAGAGAACTGTGGCTTTCAGCACACTTATTTTCTCATTGTCTGCACCTGTTTGTTTCCAGTGTAAAAATTTCAGACAACCTCCCACTCTTTCTGTCATCCTCCTTTCAAATCAGAATGCCATGAATGATCTGAAGGGCATGGGGAAAAAAAGAGCCTTTTGTTACTCAGTAATTTCTTTTTAAGTCTCTTTCCTTCTTTTAACTTTGATATTTGTGTAAAGATATTTTGAGGTCTCATATCCTATTTTTGTTCTTTGAATATGATATTATCTTTTGCCTTTGATAATCATTGTCATTCTGATTTTCTTTAATTGTCTCCAGACAAAGTATCTGCAGAAAGGCAAGCGTTGTGGTAGGGAACTTAGTGTTTTCAGCAGAACATTATGGTGAGGAAGTTACAAGAGTGGGAAGCTGTAAGGATGAATGTTAATAATGTCTTAATTATTTTATAATAAAACTATTCACTGGATTTGCAAAATGTATTTGAGAGGAGCACTCTTGCTAAGAGGACTTGAAACCTAAATAAGTAAGACAAGCAGAAGGCAGGCATCATCCAAGCAAAATATAAAGACTGTATGTCATGCTAAGTGCTTTTAAAAGAATCCCCGAACTGTTTCCCTTCCCTATGGCCAAGAGAGCATATTGCAAACAATATGCTGTGGTATTACTTCCCATCTTTGCTTATGTGAAATCAGATGAAGGAGGGAGAAGGGAGAAGGAAGTTCTTTTCCCGTTGCCTCGTCGTTGGCTCTGTCTGTCCCACTGCCCCCCTGACCCGGGTGAGGGAGAAGCTGTGGTGTGTCCCGGTCAGCGCGGCTGGCAGCTCCATCCCAGCATTCCAGCTGAGAAGAGAAGGGAAATCAGTGGGAAAACAGCCTTTCCAAGCCAGGTCTAACATTTAAACTCCAGGGGAGGTGGGAGTGATGCACACAGTTCGTAGGACGGCGGTTCAGCCCTGTAAGAACAAGTGTAGGGGGAATTTAGATTTCCTAACCAAGGGATGCAGGGAACTGCAGCGTCTCCGTAGGCACTGAAAATCTCTTTGTTGTCTTAAGAAGAAAGTAAAATGCCAAGCTGCAGCAGTGCCGGCCAGTGTATTTAAATACACTGAAAGGCATTGATATCTCCGAGGAGTCTCTAAGGTGTATTTGATCTATTACTTTGCATGCGCTATGAAATAATAAATAACCCAACAGATACCACGCTGCATGACAAATTTGAAAGTATTTTCACTTAATCTCTGCCTTGATGAGACACTAATCTGTCTTTTAAAACATTTTCAAAGGTGTCCTTACAGACCTATCAGAATTAATGGTGTATTCCGTTGCACTCTGGATTGTTGAAAACACAATAGCACATTATCACCTCGTGCTAGAGATACCATCACCTCGTACCAGGGACACTTAGCAGGTAAATACAGTGGGCAGCAGGCAGAGGGATAAATGCATCCCTCGCTGCACAGAAATCATGCCTCAGAAGTCAGTGCAATGAGACAAGTGTACTTGACTCCACGGTGCCGTAGTACATCCCTTGGAAAAGTAAAGCACAGCTATGTGCTCCACACGAGGTGTAAATAACACTCAGGAAGGCAATGTCTGTGTGGTGTTCTGGAAATGTAAAATCACTGCTTGTTCATGGGACACTCTCCAAGGTGGCATTTGTTACGTCAGCCATTAGCAGTATTACACTTCTTAGGGAAGAACAAAACCCTGTTATAATTAGGTTTTGAAGGTACAAAATGCAAAGGTGTAGTGTAAAACTGTTCATATTCTGTGGCCAGTTCTTCTGTACACTCCCACCCCTTTGTGAACCCTCAACAAGTGTTGTTTCTGAAAATTAGGGTTTGAATGCCATTCTCAAAATATAATTTGGTTAAAATTTTCCACAATAACCGGTAATTTCAGAGTTGTTGGGTGTTTCCCTGCTCTTGGATTAATCCTGCATCAAACCCCACATTTTATTCCCCATTTGATCATATCCCCATTTGATTCTCAGCATTTAGACAGCTGGTTTCCATTGCTAATATAAATTGGGAGGTATTAAACACAAATGAAATACTCGTGTTGATCCAGCCTTAACCAAACTCACGTTGTTCTCTTAGCATGGATCTTTTCCAAATGTTCTCTTCTGGTCAGGCTCTTCAAGCAAATTTCCAAATGTAAAGTCTTACGAGCATCTTTGGGGGGGAGTTTCAGCTGACAGTCTGCTTACATAAGCAAAAGCCAAAATTTTGCAAATCATCTTTGAATGTATCCTACTTATGCTTTACTTTTTCAATGGCCGGGGAAAAGGGAAGTTTCTATAAATGTTCCCAGTGACGCTGCCCAAAGTGTACCTTATGTACTGTACAGCAGCTCTCCACAGAAGCTGCAATTTGAATTTGAAAAGAATTTGAAAATTATGTTGACAATTTGCATTCCCCAAAAGCACTTCAGCTGTCTTTCTACATTTTCTTGGCTTTCTAGGGGTTCTAGAAGGAAATTTCCTTCTTCCACCTCAAATCTTTTTGCTGAGTGCTCAGACATATTTAGGTATTTAGTCCTCCCAACCCAATCCAATTTGTGAACTGCACGGTGCCTTCTTTCATCATTTACCAGTAAAAGTAATGACACAGGGCGGAGGTTAGAACTGCAACAGGAATGAGAGAAAAAGGGGCACAAGGCATTATTCTCTTCCACTAAGTAGCTCTGTGGATTCTATTAGGAGGATTTAGGATATTGGGGAGCTTTAAGTTTAAGTTCTGCTGCATAATCAGTTGGGGCTGGTCCAGCAGCTGAATCTCTTAGAAATATTACAATGATAATTTTCCCTTTTCAGCTCTTTTCCCCCAGATCTTTTGGAACCAGTGCCTTAAGAGCAAGTAAGGGCTATGCCTAAAGATGGGAAAACGAAGCCCATTCCTGATTCTGGCCCAAATCCAGTCAAGGTTTTTGTCCATTCTGGATCCCACGCCTGATCCAGTTTGGGTTTTGCCCCTTCCAGATCCTTGTTGAGACCCAGTCTGGGTTTTTTCCCCGCATTCCAGATTTCAGATCTCAGATTCTTATCCAGTCCAAGTTTTCACCCATTCTGAATCCTGGCCCAGACCAAATCTAGGTTTTCCCTCATTCCCCAGCCCAGCCCAGATCCAGACCTTTTGGGCCAAGTCCCTTAAGGGCAAAGAAGGGCTGTGCCTTAAGACAGGAGCCAAGTTTCTCCTGTGTTTTCCTTTAGAAACCTTTGGTTGATGTTTCCCTGGGGGCAGCTCATTCTCTTCTTGTGTTTCAGCCTTGCAGGTGAAAGAACTTCACTTTCTCCAGCTAATTACATGGAGATGTGTTTCATCCTGGAGCAGGAGTGGGAAGTGCTGAGCTGCAGGTGGGACAGTGCCACCACTCTGGTTGTCACTGCTGTAGAGCAGCTGGTGATTACAGCTCTGGCAGGTGACATTTTGGCTCCTGGGCTCCGCATGAGCACAGAGCGTTCTTTCTCTTGCCTTCCTCCTCTCCTTTTTCGAGTGTGGAAATGTGGAAGAGACACAGCCTGTAGGATAAGGAGAAGGTGGTTCTGTGTTTGGCAGCACAGGGAAAGCTCTGCCAGCATCATCATGGAAGGGTTTGTGCTCAGATACAGCTGTGACAAAAGTCCAGCTCTTTTCAGCCTTTTGTGTGTTCATTCCTCCTTCAGAGAGGATGAGAAGAATCATTACTGCGTCCCTTAGGTTTTTTGTTCCTACCTTGAGCTGAAGCCAACTTCCCCCAGGCTTAATTCAACATTTAGTAGTGTTGGAAACACCAAAGAGAGGAAGAGAGACGGGGAAAAAATGTAGCTGCTTTTTGTGCCTGAAGTGATGCAGATCCTTCTGTGTAAAAAGAGGTGCTACCTGCTTTCTCTAGTTCTGTTTTTATGTTGTACTGCTGATAATAACAAGCAAAGAAGATTATGTGAGCCTGAAAATGATAGGATGTTTTTTTGCTGTTGGTTCTTGCTTTTGATGCTGCTCCTTCACGTCTTACTTTTCCCATTAGAAGTAGGAAATGAGCCCAATTTTGGGTTTGTTTTTTAAATTTTAAATGAGAATTGTAAATGCAAGGTATTTCTGCAGTCCTTAGAATACATCCCTCATTTTCTTCAGTTAGTGCCAAAATGTAAGAGCAATATTTTATAAAAGCTGTCCTCGACTTATCCTGTCTCTTCTGTTCTTTACTAAATGAGGGAAGAAAAAGACAATTTATTTAAGCAAAAGATAAGATGGATGTATAATAATAAGGAAACATAAAAAAAAACCCTAAAGCTGGTAGTGTTCTTTGTTTTCATAGGCAATCATTTGATTTAAAGTAATTTTAGCCAAATATTTTTATTCTTGTTCATTGTTGTTTTTGTAAGCTGTAATTCAAGTGTTATGAAATCTAATTATACAAGAAAGATTTGTCTAAATTCAAAGCAAAATCCCAAACATAATAATAAAATTGCTATACATCCCCAGCTCAGCTCCTGTGAATATTAGTTCTCTGTTCAAAGGCTCTCCATAGGATTCAATTTTGACCTAGAAGAAGGTGGCAAAATGTATCATCTCGTAGTGATAAAACAATATGAGTACAAATGGACTCAATCCAGTTCTGATGCAAGTTGTAAACAATTAAAAGTACATGAGCTACAATGCCCAGAGCTGATAGCTGAGGACATTACTGCACGCTTGGGGTAACGCTGGGAACCAGGAAAACAATTGTTTCACAATAGGACATAAAAGCAACAGAAAATATTTGTCTCGGCAGAGCAGCACAGCCTTGCAGGGCCGTGGCGTGGGGAGGATTTTTCAGCAGGCTGGCACGAGGCTGAGTGATGCATAATGGCAGCAGGGAATGGATTTCTGCATAGCTGAGTAGGTGACGTCATGAAAAAAGGACTATTTATCACCGTAATTTAACACAAGATGCAACACAATGGCTTGATGGATGCATTTTATGGTTTTCAGCCAATCATAATAATGGATCTATTGACTAAAGTTTTAGATGCCCTTTATATACCCTTCGTGGATAGAAAAAGAGCAGCGAAAACAGAGAATGAAGAGGCTGCAAATAAGTCAGAAAATACTTGCCAGGAATGTTTTCAAAACTCAGGCCTCCTGTGTAACAGCCTTTTGACCTAAAGCTTCCTCAATTATGTTTTTAAATCCCTAAAAGCTAATGAGGCTCAACAAGAATATTTCAATTGATTATTGGAGTAATAGTCACTCGGGAAGCAAATCTGAAATGTTTTGGCTTTGCCCATTTCTGACTGAGTTGAGGTGTTGCATTAGGAACTTTGGCACGTGGGTGTTGTCCTCAATTTGGGCACCTAGGCAGGGGCAGGGAAAGAGAGGAATTTTCCTTTCTGTCTTTTATGTGAAACTGTTCATACACAAGAACAAAAAGCCCAAGGAGCAGACCTTCCCTGGCTTCTCCCTTCTCCCAGGAATGCCTAGTCCCCTCAGAACTGCTTCCTTGTTGCCCTCTTTTTCTCCAGGGTACTTTGTTACTTTGCTGTCACCTGTTTGCCAAACAGAAGGGAAGACAGGGGTTGTCCCTTCTCAGCTTGATGGTTCCAGCAGCTCCCTGGGAGCTGTGAGATGAAAGATTAAATTCATTTAGGATGAGGAGGGCTTAGCAGGTTCCCAAAGGGAGTGGGAAATCTAACTAGCAGAGGATGTCTCCTTAGGGAGGTGCTTTGATTTGGGAGAGAAGAAAGGAACTCAACAGAGGATCCTCCTTGGACCAGAAGTTTCATTTCTCGATGCTGGAAAACCTCCTGGATTTTACCTCTCACCATTGGCATGTTTGTATCCCTTGCAGGCAAAACACAGGATTGATGCTGAAGTTGAGTGTTTTCCCCAGCAAGGATAGGGAGTGTGGGCAGAGCATTCCAGCAAAAATAGGAAACACTTTTGGGATTTCATGTAAAGTTTCTGGATAACTCTGGGCATTGATTTAAGATGTTAAGTGCCAGCCCATCTCTGAAGTATTCCTAAGGCATGAAAATCCACCTGATTCTCATCCCCAGATGCTGTGCTTCCACAAAGGGATGATCAAAGAAACAAGGAGGCAACAGCTCCATTGCTGCTCCCAAGCTGGATGGATGGAAGGGATTTTCTGAATATTGCTGTGGTTTTTATTGGGTTGTCTGACTGAACTGTGGGAATTTAATTCAGGTTCTTGACACTGGCACGTTGAATCTTTCCTTCTTGTTATATATATATATATATATGAAATTTTTTTTTGTGATTGGACTCCATGGAAAGACCTGAAACACCTGAAACTGTGGGTTCTAAATTAATGATTTCTGTTTCCTTGCTTTTTCTACATTAGGAATAAAACTTTTTAACTACTACATTTTGGAGGTACACACTAACAGAGTGAAAAAGAGAAGTGTGTGCTTGTGAATTAGAAAGTGAAAGTTCAGTCAACAGGTTCTTCTCTTCTGGAGTGGGTCCATATCCAGGAGAAGTGGGAAAGAACCCAGGAGTTTTGATCTCTCTGTTTGGAGAACCTGGAAAACAGGCTGAGAAGAAGAAATGCCCACAGGGAGAAATGCAGGGTTTTCCACATGACAGAACACCACAAACCACTTGTTCAGCTGAACCTTAAAAATCTCTCCACTAAGCTGATGAAACACTGGAAGACTGAACTTCCTATTTAATTTTATATAAACTAGCCTAAAAAATGACTTCAAGCTGACTAGGATTTAATTTTCAGTGCTAACCTTCAATTAATTTGTAACTTTCTTGGCACCCAGTTTGTTGGAAATGGCTGTAATTATGTTGTTTTCTGAACGGTGCATTCATTCAGGCCATATTCTATAAGACTATTTATACAGCTGGGGAAAAAATAATGGTGTTTAGGGGGATGGGGGAAATGCTAATAGAAAACTTATTGAAAAAAAATCTGAATTATCGATTTTGAAAAACTATCTTATTAACTCACACTTGATATTTTAAATGGAATGTTTAGTTCTTAAGAGAATTTGCGAAAATTTTGTTGTCTTTGACAAGAAATGCATGGTCAGCTTCCCCATGGCTGCATTTTATGCATGTTTGAGGCTGGCACAATTATATACTGCAAAACCCCACGTTGCTCTGCTGTGTGGGGTTTTGTAATGACAGTGTTGTTTCCTAATTGATCTGCATAGCAGGGTCAGATTGCTGTTAGAGAGGAGTTATTCTGAAATCTGAGAGGATGAGAACATTCAGAGAAAAGTTGTTACCTTCTTTTTCAGGAAAAAAAACCAAAAAAAACAAAACCAAAAAATAAACCAAAGAAACAAAAAGTCCCTTTTAGGAGACTTTTTTAATGCACAATAAATTGTGTTGGCCTACGTTGTGAAACGCTGCATGTTTTCAGATAAACAGATTCACTCTGGATTTTTTCTCCTCAATTTCTCTAAGTTTAGAAGCTGCTGAGGTTTTTGAGCATTTCTTTTAGTGTGTTTGGCATTAAAGGTGTTTACATGTGAGTGTCTCCTCTTGTCTTTAAACCAGAGGATGCTCCCTGCTGGAATTTATCCCTCTTGAGTCTTTCCTAGTTGAAGGTGCAGTTTATGGCAATTTAGTTGTATTCTCAGTCATATATCTGACATAGGTTTAAGGGCAGGAGTATTTGCACGTAGGCTTAACAACCACAGTTTAGAACCAGGACTAACAAGAAAGCAAAACCATCATTAGGTTTTGAATTTTTAACTAAATTTTCAAGAAAGAGCTTTTTCTTTTATTAGCTATGTGTCAATCCTGACGTGCCAGGTGATGGACAGGAATGAATCCAGTGGATATCGGCACTGGTTGTTTCTTATTTCATATTTGGTAGCATCACTCAATCAGTTCCAAATTATTAACATGTCTGTGAGTCAGTTGATGTCCTGGAGAGCACATCTGCCTCTTCTTAATCCTTTAAATATTTTATTTTGACTTTCCCAAATAGCTACTTAAGCGGTGGAAAGGGAAAAGAAAATCCTCCACGGGAAGAGTAAACAAACTCTCCTTTTTTTGTGAGATTCTTACCTGTAGATTTATGGCAGAAGAATTGCTTCCCATGAACATCAAGTCTTTTACTCTCAGCCTGGAGTTTTGTGGGTTTCCATACTTTTGTGGAAGGATAGAACTGGAATACAGCGGGCTTGCCACATACTGATGTTCACACCGCTCCTCAAAATTACTCTTTGACTTATTCATGCCATTTGTCCTCAGAAAGGAGTTTCATTGTTCCAAAAACTGCAGCACTTGGAATGAAAAAGCCTGAAAGATTATATGGGTCTGACATATTCCTTTATATGTGGGGGACATAATTACCTCTGGAAGAAACAGAAACATTTCAGAATGGCTCCTGCTACACCAGTACAAAAATACAGAGGTTTTAAATTTACTATCTGTTCTCCTGATCAAGGAAAGTTGGTTTTGATCTGAAACTGCAGGCCTTGAATAAATATTTGTCACCCAGGAGAGTCAGCAGGTGGCTAACAATGCTTTTTGTGCTGTGGATCACCCAGATTCCCACTTTTCCTTTCCCTGTGTGCAGACTCTGCTGCATTACATGGGTGGCGGGGGGAGGCTGTGGGCCATTGAGCACTGATTCTCTCAGTCCCACAATTACAGAAACACCTGTGCTAAATAGCATCCTGCTGTTCTGCTTGGAAAATTACAGGGCTGGTCCCACTCTAAGATGGCCAGGTGTCCATACCTGAGCTCCCTCCCAGCTTCTCCCCCTTCCTAAGAGATGCTGCAGCCCCCACAGCTCCACATCCATGAAATTCCTGCATTGGTATCACCAGCTCCTTTAAATACTTCCCTTCTTCGTGGCAAGAGTATTTTTGACTGAAAAGTTCTCTTTTTCTGCTCAGGTCTCAGGTTTGACCACTTGCCTTTGCAGTTTGTCTGCTTTAGCACTGCTCAGCTCTCTGTCTGTTGTTTCAGGCTGCTACTCAAATTACACTTATTCCAGTTATTATTTCCATCATTTAGTATGAATTTTACAGTGATGTTGTTTTCATGCTTCCTTACCCTGCCACATGTGTTAACTATACAGAAACTGTTCCTCTTGTGGAAGAAATTATATACCAAAACTACCCAGTAAAAATCTTGTTTTATGGTACTTATAAAATTAATGCCGAAAATGTATGGTAAAGCTTGATTTGTTGACATTAATGGCTGGTTATTTAACATGTTGTGCTCTGGTAGTGCCTGGAAAACAGCACTTAGATGTTCAGGTGTGATGTCAAATTCCCACCCAAGGATTCAAAAGTTTAAGAGGTTGTTAAGTGAAGAGTCAGGGTACAAAGCAGACAGTTAAATAAAACCTGAAATGAATGACAAATGGAATAAATAGTCAGAATTTTAATTTTTTATTTTCTAATGAGCCAATCCGCTCTGTAATGTACTTTTAGGTGATCCTTGCACGCAGCTGGGATACAGTGCATTTTGTTATGTTAACGAGCATTTTCTTTGCATTTTCCTCCATCCCTGTGGCTGTGCAACAACACAGAGCTCACATGCTGATAATCTTGATCCATAGTAGCAGTTGAAATGCCTTTAGATGGAGGGCATAGTCTGAGAGAAATCAAGGACTAGAAAGAGCCATTATAGACATAAATTAACTGGGTTGTGAAAAGAAAAATGTTTCAATAAATGCATTTTAAGAAAAAAGTATTTTGGATGCCTCTGAGAAAAGGTGAAAATCAAATAAATAGAATTTACTGTTTTATAAATAGGTAGCTCCAGGAACACATCATCATCTCATGCAATTTGTGATATGATATTTAACATGGATTCTGGTTAGGAAAGCCTCAGCTCCCTGTAATTGTGGCTATTGCTGTCCCTCAGGTGCAGAGCTCTGTGGTTGTTCTGAGAGCCTTGTGAGTGTAAAGTTTGGAAAATCACAGCCTCCAGAAGAAATGCAATGATTTGTTAAATATATCCCACTTAAGCAGTTACCATTTTGAGGGTGTTATCAATACTGGTTATCATATTCCTGACCCTTTAACTCCTCAGTCCAAAGGCACTGGCTCACCTCGGAGAGAGAGAGAGATGCAGAACTTATAATGAATGTATTAGAAAAATTTCTAGGAGGCCTTGACATAGCGTTCAGAGATATATATGAGAGTGTCTCCCTGGAAATAGAGGGAAAGGGTTTTTATGGAGGTCAGAAACCTTATGTCTGGCTTTACTGGGTGATACAGTATTCATTTTTACTTCTGTCATTGTTCCAGGACTAAATATTTCTTGTCTTAAACCTCACACCGGCTAATTACGGAATTAAAAAAGCAAGGAACTGTTTGAAGCAGTTCATTTTGTGAAGCTGGAAAAAACCCCTAGTGACCCAGATAAGAGGACAAGTGCAGGTATCAAAGTAGTCTCAAAAATGCAATTTAATTTGGGAAGCTCATCCCTACATAGCAGGTGTGCATTATCCATGTGTACACAAGCAGAGGGTTTGTCCTGTGGGTACAGCACATCAATCCTCTCGGTTCAGCCAGGATCAAGGACTGCTCTGCACTCCCCACACCAAGTGGTGCAAAGTGACTGATGTCCCCCCATCGAGGGCTTTGTGCTGTTCATGGCCATGCCACGTAACACCCGACCCTGGGTGGTTCCCAGCATGGCTGAGCCAGTGTTCCAGGGTGAAACACCAAGGAATTATGTGCTCCAAGCCACTGAAGCAGCGTTTTTATAGCCTGACCCCGAGGACAGCTCTGATATGTTTCAGGGAATAAAATGAGGCCATGTGGGCGGATGCTGCAAAGCCTTCTGAGATGGCTTCAAAAGGCCAAGCAAGTCTTGGATCACCTGCCCTGTGGGATGGCAGTGTCCTGCTCTGAGCTCTAACCCAAACCTGCCAGGTTTTGACTGAAGGGAGCACTCTTAAAAAAGAACCCAGGTAGAAAACCCTGGGAGTGACACACAGTCATGGAGTTAATGTATTTAGCACTTGAAAAGTCTTTTCAGGAAAATACTTCTGCTGTGGGTGGGCCTTTCCATGCAGAAAATGTTTTAACCCTTCTAAAACAAGTTGTTTGTGCCTTTCTATTTTGCTGCTTATCCTGGCTCTCTCGCATTCCCAGAGAATCAGTGGAAGTGTCTTTTTCTTTTCTCTGCAATGACGTGCATTTTGAACAAAAGAAAACATAAATACAGGCGAGACTGTCATCAGTTTAAAGTATTACATAAGTGGTTAAATTTAATCACAAAGAGACAACCAGCTAATGGTTTTAGTGGAATTCATAAAATCCCATAAAACACAAAAGTTAAATTTTGTCATATAATGTGAATCAGTTATAGGAACCAGCAGAGCTTCCTTTTTCCCCCTGAATAAATTCTAAACAGTCCTTAGAAAATGAATTACCAGTCTGCAAATCAGGAAGACATATTTTTCAGCTATAAAACTAAAACTACTTTCAGACCACTTAGCTTCAAAAAAAAAAAAAAAAAAAGATGAAAACAAAAAGACAGCAACTTTGTTGTAGCTGTGTTGCTGTCAATAGTCTTGGTGCTTGGCTGTGGCTCCATTTTAGCAGCTTGACCTTGTTTAGCTCAGCCCGAGCCCAATCGAAAGCCCTCCCTTCCAATTTCCCCACCCCATCCCAGAAAGCCCCTACCCTGCACGAGTGTCTCCAGCTGGAGATGTGCCAATAGAAGTAATTACGTGATGAAACTATTTAACTTTGACTAAAATACTCTCCCCAGGTTCTTTCCAACCGTGTGTCTTATATCTTGTTGAGGCAATTTTATATCGTGCCTTTAAAGTACAGTAATGGCCACTTGCATTGACAGAATCCTCGTAAAAGAAGAAGCCCGAGACCTTGCTCATGAAGTGCTATTGATTTTCCCAGTCCCTGCTCGAGTTGCCAAAGATACAACACTGTTGTTAGGGAGAGAAGACACTTTGGCCTTCAATATCACAGGAGGGTTCCTGTGTAAGCACAGGCGTCAATGGGTTTCAGTGATAAATAATGCATTTGGGTGATAACTGCCCATATTATTTTGTCAGTTTTGTATGACTCAGCACTTGCTCTTGCCTGGAATTTCTTTAATGTCCCCTCTGGCTGCTGAAGTTTGAGCCTGTTGTAAGTGCTGTTTATATTTTAAAGGTCCATTTGCATTGTGGTGAAAATCTTAAGTTTCTGTTTATCTTAGGCAATGGTGGGTTTTGAGCAGAGGGAAAACTACAGACACCCCACATCACTCACTGTGCTATTTCCAAAGGTAGGGCACTGGGAATGAGAGCTAAATTCCCTGCTCTGTGTTTTTCCAGTGTTCCTTGATGGAAGAATTTCTGCCCACACCCCTGGTCTCACTTGTGTCCTCAGCAATACATCAGAACTACCAGTACTGTGCTCACCCCAAGATGCCTTTACCTTTGCAGAGCTTGGTCCCAACACTGCATATCCCACTGGATCCTCTAAAAGGAGAAACTTTTCCTTGTAGGAATTACAATTAAATCTCACCAGATTGTGCTTTTGTGACTATCACATTATTGTAGCCAATAGATAATTATTGTTTATCAGCAGGGAGAAAAAAGGGCTGGGTAGGAAAATTATAGCTATGATAATTAGTTTTTGATGACATTAACCAATTAATATAATTTTATGTTTTCCATTTTGAGGTTTAGGCAAGGTTGCCTTTATTTTTATTTCTATTCCCGTGTTTGAGTCAGTTCAGTCCTTTGGAGAGGGTTGGTATTGGGTGCCCTGGAGGGTGTCACCACCACCAGGCAGCTGAGGAGACGATGCTGAAAAGAAACTTCACATCATTTTCATTCACCTTTCCCACACATGTCCTTGTTCTGAATGACATGTTTCTATTTCATTTGCTTTCTCTGGGATCCTTCTGAAAAGGAAGGAAGCAGCAGTTTCCTTATGCTTTGATGCTGCCTCCATGCCACTCATAGTTTTACAAACCTCCACTACATCCCATGGCAGTCAGCCTCTTCCGAGGGCCACAGCCCATGGAAATCTGCTGGATTTGTCTTCTTAATTGTGATTTTAATGTTGCTTTCCCTTGTCTCCAAAAATTTCTTGTTCTTGTTTTCCGTGTTTCAGGAGCATAAGGCAGCAGTACTCTTTATTGGCATGTTCACTTGCCATTTGCCAACCATCTTAAAAGCAAAACTGTAACCAGATTTACTTTTGACAGCAAGGAATATTTTGGCCCATTTTACTGCCTGCAGAGTGCCTGGAAAGTTTTAAATTAATGGCAACAAGTGAAGAGAAAAGGAAAGCAAAGATCCATTTATTCCCTCAGAAAGAGACCTATTTCCCCTTACATTTCTGTATTTTCTACTTGCTCTGGCTGAGAAAACATTTTTAAATGTTATAAGCCCCAAGAATTTCCCTCTCCTTTTACAGTGTGTATGTGAATACAATTAACTGGACATTTCTCTTCTATGTATGTTAAAACTTTGAGTTTCAGTAATTAAACTTGCAGTACAATCTTGGGTCATATTATGCTGTATTATCCTTTTAACTTTATTGTGATTGATTTGTGTCAGCTTTAACTATACTCACTAAGAAGTCAATAAATAAAGATCAATGGTTTTTTATTTCTCCTGGTTCTTTATTAGAAAGGAGATTGCTTAAATAACAGAAGTAATAGTGATGACATGGTTTCCATTTTCTACTCTGAAACAGGTGAAATATTTTTCAAAATTTCATTAGAGCAACCATACTTGTGTTTTCTTATTTGCTTTTTCTCTCTAACTAATGTTTTGAGCTTCCCAAATGTAGAGAAACACAAAACACAGATGTTCTCACTGAGTAAAACTGCACTGCTTTGTGCTGCAGGATGAATCTCTACTACCAAGTCCATTTATCTACTTATCTCTTATCTTATTCTATCTACTTATCTCTTATCTACTTCCCATATAGGATATCTGTTGATTCAGTTGAATGGGAGTTGTGCCTCTGGATAACAGGGAAGCAGGCATGCTTCTGAACTCCTGATCTTCTCCTGCTGGCTGGATTTAGAGCTGGGACTCCTTTCTCTGGAACAGAACAAAACGATCCTATGAACTGACACCCTTTGAAATGTCAGTATTGGTTTGGTTGCCTTTCAAGTGACCACAGAAATCAGGGACTGTGCCTTAGCAGGTTTGTGTTGTCAGAGCTTCTTCAGTAGGAAAAAATATACAAGGAATGCCAAAAGCAACATCTGGAGCTGCCCAGAAGCTGAGCACCTTGTGGACAATTCAGGATCCCAGCCCTCATGCTGTGGGCAGGTGTGGCTGGCTCTGTGCTAACACTGCTGACAGCAGTGTGAGATCCCTGCACCTCAGCAGAAAAGCACAGTGAGCCTCAGATCCATCCTCCAGTTCTGAGAGGAAAAGCTTCTCCCCTCAGGAGGATGTACAGTAACATACTAATGCAGCGTTCACTAGGAAGTAGGTCGAAGTGTCAGAGCAGTTATTATCAGCAACCTGTTTCTCATAAAAACATAGGGAAGAAAAAGCCATCTTGTTCCCAAGATTTATAGCAACTTGACTTCATGTGACAAGTGATGGAAAGCTTCCCTGCCATGCATATTACACTTTGGGTGCTGACCCCTCAGTATATATCTCCCTTTAAGTCCTTCAGCACTCTGCTGAAGGGAATCAGAGAGGCCAGATGCTGTAAGCTTCTTTTTTATGAAAATCTTTCATCTGGTCATTTAGCTTAAAGTACATTCGTAAGATTACCTGAGAGCCTGTCCTTGGACAGGAATCCAAGCACTGGGAAGATCAAAAATCAAGTCTCTGCTAAGAACAGCCAGTACATTCCCAAGACACGGAATTAGGTGTCCTGAGGAGCAGGGTCAGTTCATTCAGAATTCTAAATTCTGACATCTAAACTATGGAGCTTTTAGAAACAACTTGTATCTGTTTGCCAATGGCTTTATGATCCATGTTTATATAGGTTATAAATCTTTTCCAGGAATTATATAGAGGCACCTTGCTTTGCTTCCCTAAGCTGTTTGGGTTTGCTGTTACTTTACTTGCTGGTTTTTGTGTCCAGAGTCTGCTGAGTCCCCCATCCCCAGAACAGGTTCACCTCCTCAGGTGTGTGTGTTCTGAAGCCCAGAGCTGACACACCTCTGGTGATGGCATTACAGCCCAGGGACATCTGTGTGGCTCTGAGTGCAGTCTCCAGCCTTGGAACAGTTTCTGTGGGGCACAAACAAAGCTTTCCTGACGGGAATTGCTGTGGCAGAGGCCTTGCTGTCAGTGCAGCGCACCTCCTGCCTGAGGAGTTGGCTTGGGCTGATGGCTCCCTCACTGCTCGGGCCGATCCTTCTTCCCCTCACGGCTAAGGCTGATCCTTCCCCTCATGGCTTGGGCCAATCCTTCTTTCCCTCATGGCTCAGGCCAATCCTTCCCCTCAAGGCTTGGGCTGATGGCTCCCTCACAGCTCGGGCCGATCCTTCTTCCCCTCACGGCTTGGGCTGATCCTTCTTCACCTCATGGCTTGGGCCGATCCTTCTTTACCTCATGGCTCAGGCTGATCCTTCCCCTCAAGGCTTGGGCCGACGGCTCCCTCACAGCTCGGGACAATCCTTCTTCCCCTCATGGCTTGGGCTGATCCTTCTTCCCCTCATGGCTCGGGCTGATCCTTCCCATCAAGGCTTGGGCCGATGGCTCCCTCACAGCTTGGGGCGATCCTTCTTCCCCTCACGGCTTGGGCCGATGGCTCCCATTACAGCTCAGGCCAATGGCTCCCTCACAGCTCAGGCTGATCCTTCCCCTCATGGCTCAGGCCGATAGCTCCCTAATGGCTCAGGCCAATCCTTTCCCTGACAGCTCAGGCCAATGTCTCCCTCATGGTTCCGTCTCCCAGAGCTGCTTCCTCCTCCCGTATCATCCATCCCTCAGTCCCAGTACACCTTCCTCACGGTTTCTGATGCAAGGGTATCCCCAACCTAAATTAAATCTGATTTTCCTCTGCTCTCTTACTATGCATAATCTTTCCCTTCTTCTTTTCCCCCACTCAAAGCTCCCTGGGAAGTTTCTCCTGGGCCCTCTGCATTAAAATCTCGATTCTGCACAAGTCAAACTTCTGGACTTGATTTGGCACCACAGAGACTCTTGATGCGAGCATCTCTGAGTTTGAAAAGATGCTCTCCTGTGCCTGCCTCTCCAGCATATGCCATCCCAGCCTCAGGTGCTGGCAGAGTCTGAATCCACATCTCTGCTTCGTGGGCTCATGGTTAATCAAGAAGGTTTGTAAAAACTTTCTGAGGTTTATTAAAAAGCCCTTGAATTAATTCAGTCTTTGTGTGGTCAGCCTGTGAGGCTGGGGTGCACCTGAACCAAGGAGCAAATTAAGGAAATTCTTAATCAAGGCATAAAAATGCAAGAGCCAAATCTTAGAGCAGCAAAATTACTGCTTTTAAAACCTTAATCTATTTTACTTCTATTATTGAAGCAAAACTGTAAAGACACAATATAGATTAATTCCATGATTTTATAGCCACAATTTTATTATAAGTTTTTATATTTTAATAGATAAGGAAGTTATTTAAATTCTGTGGGCTTGCTCTTGTAGCCTTCATTCAGGTAGGTCTCCTTTTGCCAGTCTCTCTGTTGAGTAAAAACTACAGAACTGAGCTTTTTAGCTTTTGTTGGGACAAATATGTATTCCTCATTTTTACTTCTGTTCTGATATAATTTAGAAGGAAAAATAGAGCCAGGCAGCCAAGTGAGAATGAAGATTACCAGCAGTGTTTTGGGTAATGTACTAAACTAATTTCAGTTTGGATAGTGCTCCCTTGGAAAGGTTTGGGAGTGGAGCAGTTCTCAGTAACTCTCTAGCCTGTACTATGGACACTATATCCTGTTTTCAATATATGAGGTTCTTGCATTCCTGTTGTTCTTTGGTCTAATTGTGGCCACTGAGCTGGTCATCAGTTCCACTTCGTTACCCTGAGAGCTCAGTCTGATGAGATTCTTGGGAGTCACACATGTCCTGCCTGGTAGTTTATGAACAGTTATTTTAATTTTAAATACTTTGTAACTGATGCTTGTAAATGGTGGAATAAAGGAAAAAGAAAAAAAAAATCAGTTTTCCTAAGGAGAGCAACAGTTTTTATTTTTTGAGCCATGTACACTTCCTTTATTTCTCTAGTGGTGCCCATTTCTTACCCAAAACTCACAAGTCCATCTTCTGACATAAACTCCTTATGTCATTTGCTCAGCAAGTTAACACTTTTAAGAAAATTGAAATGCACATTCAAATATATTAAACAAGTTCTTTAATTGGTCTTGAGCCTTTATTTTTGTTTTCCCCTTTTGAAACAGAAGGCTGATGCTGCTCTTTGCCATTTCAGGAAAAGGCTTTAGCCAAAATCCTGATTTCTTGTCCTCAAAAAGGACCAAATTTTCTATTTACTTATAATTTGGAACCTGTCATTTATTTTCATGAACCATCCCATACATCAGCAGCAGGAGGTGTTTTAAAATGGTAAAAGCATGATTGCCTGTGGCAAATTCTTATTAATTTTAATTTTTTTATAACTTAATGACCTCTGTTGATTATAGTACAATAAATAAAAAGTCTCCAAAATTTCCTGAGCATTTTTTACTCCCTGTATTTTCAGTATCTTGACTGCTGCACAGGTACTCTTTAAGTTCTGAATTTCACATGTTTTGTAATGTGTGTTGAGAGCAATGGAAACCATTTTCTGTTCTACTCTTGCTTGTTATAATATTTTTTTGTTATGCTTATAGATTGGCAAGAGAAAGGTTGTCTTTGTGTCCTTTTGCCCCAAGTTTTGCTTATTTATTTCTTAAGATTATTTTAATATTTGTCTTTTTGTATTCTGTTTAAAGACTAGGTAGTGAGGGTTTTTTTTTTTTCCAAAGCAGAAGAGAATTACTGGATTTATATCTTTCCCAGAGTCAACGAAAAATTTCCTGTAAGAAAAAAATGAGTTGTCTAGGGGAAAAAAATCTTGCTAAGCAAAATCCTGCCCCTCTGATTCCTCCACTAGGTATGCTGTATTAAACTGCACGTGGAATGCTTTTTCAACTAATTTCTGTTATTTTTCATCCTACAGAGAGACTTACATCTTCCAGCATTCACCCCGAGTTTATAGGAATGCTGAGTTGTCATGCAGGAGTTTTACCTCACACTGGGGAGATATTAGTTGATAACATCTACCTTGTTTAGATTTATTGCTTTAGCATATTTCATGCTAAAAATATTTTTTTACCATCTGCTAAGATTAGCACTGGAGTGGTAATAAATTTCCTTGCCCTGTTACTGTGGTGTAGTTTGGAACCATCTTACACCACGCTCGGCCTAATTGAAAATGGGATAAGATAAATGATGCACTTTGAGTCCCTCTCTCAGATGTACCATTGTTCATTACTCCAACAAGGGATGAGCACATCTGATTGTAATTTCAATTGTTAACTAAAACAAAAGTTTCCATGGTGAAAATATGGTACCAACAGCTGTAATTGTCTCAGGGTTACTTGTGAAAATCTCAATATTGTTTGAGTCATAAATGCAGGATTGTTTTGCATTTATACACTTGTTTATCCTCCAACCCTAATGGGAAAGGGGTGAAGTCAAAAAACATGCTCAGGAATGCAGGCACTGCATGGAATAGCGGAGCTGAGCTTAAAATGTCCATGCTTTAAGAGACATCTGCATATTTAAATAAGGAATATTAAGGAATATTTCAATAGTGATTGCTATTGCAAAACATCCACCCAATCAATGAGTGTGAGCAACCACTTTATTAATTGTGGTTGGATTAGATGGTGTTTATAATATAATAGCACGGTTTAGTCTTGTTTCCAGGCTCCCATGGGATATGCCCAGCACTGATGTTTCTGACATTTACCTTGCAAATTCTTCAAACAGCAGCATCATAAAAATCCCAGTAAAAGTGGGGGCTTTCCCCCCTATTTTTTCCTATTAATATAAAATCTAAATAGTAAAGTACTAAAGAAAACTACATGAGCTGATGGTCCCGACTACTGATCCTTGGCAAATGGGGTGGGAAGAAACAAGAGCAGGTCCAAGCCATTCTATCTCCCTGCTCTTTCTGCCAATTTAATTTGTGGTCTCATAATTTCATTTTTTAAAAGTTTATGAATATTTCTACTTTCTGTTCCATGGGCAGTTCACATGCCTTCCTTCATGGTATCTGAAAATGAAGTCTGTAAATTATATTCTTTGCTTCAGAATTTGCTGTAAGTTTGGAATATATGAGTATATTAGAACATAAAATATTTACAATAGGAAATACTTGTGATGCAAAGGAAATTAGTGAAAACATGAGAGAAATTATATAATGCTGGGTCTTTTTATTTAGATACAAGTGTGATTTTTGTGTTGGCAACTTAAGGCCCCATCCTGTTTAATTCATTCATTAAACTAAGTCCATTGATTTGCTTCAATAAATAAGGTCAGGAAATCTCTATCCATAAGCAATCCACAAACATGGCTTTTTCTTTCAAGGTCTTAGACTGACTTTGGGGCTGCTCAGAAGTGGGAATGCCTCTGGGATTATCCTTGCTGGGCACATGGTTACAGGACAAATGGGATGGTTTCAAACTGAGAGTAGGTTTAGGTGCATATTGGGAAGAAACTCTTCCCTGTGAGGGTCAGGAGGCCCTGGCACAGATTGCCCAGAGAAGCTGTGGCTGCCATCCCTGGAAGCATCCAAGGCCAGGGTGGATGGGGCTTGGAGCAACCTGGAATACTGGAAGGTGTCCTCTGACAGGGGGTGTGACAAGATGGCCTTTGAGCTCCCTCCCACCCAAAGCATCCTATGATTCTACTTGCAAGGGATTTTTCATCCTTTGGGTGAAATCCATAAGAAATATGTAGCTCTGGTATTTTCATCTCTTACTTGATTACAAATTCTTTGATGCCCAAGTTCTGATTGTGCTTATCCTTCCTCAGGGAAAGCCCCTTGGCTTCAGCCAGCATTTCAGCCATCTCCAGCCTCTCAGCCCTGGCTGGTGTCTCCTCATCTGAGTTTTAAAGCCCAGAAATGTGGGAATTGTGATGGAAACACAAACGAGAGGAATGCGAGTGGCTGTGCTCTAACACCACTGTATCCCGTGGCCCATTCCCAGTGTCTGTTACTGAAATTGGTATTGTATCTAAAACAATTGCTGTTATTAACAGGTTAAGCTGCTGGGATGTTAAAATAAAGGCTGCCCAGCTTTAGTGCATTTTGTTGTAATCATCTCCCAGATGCCTTGTCGGAAATCAATTCAAGTTCAAAACTGGCTGGAATTGGGAGGTCAAGGCTTCTGCAGACTAAATATTTTATCTTCTGCTCATGTCTGGAGCTTTTAAAGCTGTGTGTTGGGGGCTCTTTTCTCGTATCCCATCTGGACAAAGATGATTGGCTTTGCCATTTTGCCCAGGTTAGGACAAGGTTAAAATCAATTATAATCAATTATTAAGAGTCTTCTCTGGCTGCAAAGCTTAAAAGGGGATTTTAAAAGTTGCTCAGTTCTAAAACAAGAATATCTTAGTTGCCAGTGTAGATGTCATTATTCTGGAATGTCAGATGTAAATCTTATCTGAACTGGTAATAAATACACAGAATTCCTTCATCATCTTCTTGTTCTGCGTGCTTTGGAACAAGCAGCACTACCTAAATATGGAGCTAGAGGTGTAGGGAGGATCCAGCTGTCACTTCCATATAGCTAAATGAGAGGGAGCTTTTTATAATTGAGTGAACCAGGTGGTTTTTCTTTCCAGAAATGTATTCAGCTTACTTGGGTCTTCAGAACTCAAATGCTAATTTTCTCCTATGTTTTGGGAACTCCATGCTTTTATCTTAAAATACAATAGTGTTTATGTATTATAATTCACTCTGCCTGATGTGCTTGAATGTACAAGATCGTTGCCTCTCCCTGGGAATGAATCAGTCATTTTGTTTGGAATAACTTTTGATGTTGGTACCATTCTTCCCATGCAAATCACATCCTGCATTCTCCTTGCAGCTTCTGAGTGAATGAGTGAACAAGTCTCTTTGTCCCTCAGCACCATTGTTTTGGTGCTTTTGAACATAATATTTATACTTTCAATTTACATTTAAGAAAATTAGGAATTAAGAATTAGAGCTTGAATTTCGGAGGAAGACAGGGCCTCTTGAAAAATCAAGGAGAGGGAAGGATGTGCTGTGAATGTAAGACCTACATGCAGGAAATGTGGGTTTACCTGTTTAATTATTAATTAATTGATTAGGTATTCTTAAGAAAACTGTCAGAGGATGCTATTCAGCTCACTCTCCTCAGCTGCCTGTGTTTAATCTGAGGATAATTTTGCTCCTTTTTGTTTTGGGGAATGAAATGTTTGTAGGAGTGTTTATGTTTTGTTGTAGGGACAGAAGTATAAGACTGTGCATATCATCCATCATACTATATTGTAATGTACAGGACAGCCTGAAACTCAGTTATCTGGGTGGAAGGCACAGAGTTACAGGTGTTATCTCATCCTGGATTTGGCCTTACTTGGCATGTCCCACTCCACAGGGAAAGGGAACATCTGAGCTGAGTGTGGAAGACTTTGGCTCCGAGCTGGTCACTGGCCCAGCAGAATTGACTGGGATTTCTAGGGCTGACTGGGATCTTCAAAACATGAATCTTTAAAACTTTCCAGAGCTTCAGGCATCCTCTCTGTTCCTTTGCTTTCCCCATGCTCAGAAACAAGTGATAGTTTGGACATGAACTTGCTGAAAAACTTTAGCAAAGGTTGTTCTTGCACAGCCCCTGTCGTGAGGTCTCTGGAGGGCTCCGGTTCCTACAGAATTTCCAGATTGCTGCCAGAAGCACAATTGACCTGATTCTCCTCTCTGTGTGGTTTGAAAAATGTCATATATTTCAGTTGTCATTGGTGCACCTGTTCCTGATCTGGAATATTTAAAGGGAAATCAGAATCTGGCATAAAGGTCAGCTCCAACAATGGAACTGGATTGGCCCCTTGGTGCCATGAAATGCAGTACTTCAAATTTTAAACGTGGGCTTGAGATTCTTAATGTGGGCAAAATACCAAGTAACTGTGGGATTATAAAAGTGCTCAGATGTTCAAAAGTTTGTAAATATTTTCATAACTTTAAGAAATATTTCCGTCAAATGCTCATTTTCATGGTGATACTGTAGTTGCCCTCAGCTTCCCAAGGATTTTGTAGTGAGCGGGAGGTTTGAAAAACATGTGTAGGGACACTGTCCTGAAAACGAGATACCTAATGAAAACCAAGGAGAGCAGAAAAAATTACCATTGATTTGATCTCTTTATACCTCATCTCCACATGAAATCACTGAGTATTTCACAGGTTTTAAGAAAATTGTAACTTTCTGTGAATGTAACATTCAGAATCTCTTGTCACACAGGAATATCTTGTCATCCCCATCCAAGCACTGATATGTTTATTATCAAAACAGATAAGCTTGCTCTTGAGATATTATAGGAAGTCATTAAGTTTAAATATTTCTATGCACACTTATGGCCAGATTTTTTTTTAATATTACTGTTTTATTTATTTCACTGGCAAATATATTGGGAAGAAAGCATTGCCACTGCCTGGTAGGAGATTACTGTTCCTCTCAGAGATGGACCTCTAGTCAAAAGACTGGAATTGTGAGCCTTTTCTCCAAGCATTTTATTCCTTGTGATTCCATAACTGATGGAAAAAATGTGTTAACAAAACATCCAAGACCAGAAGAGGTATTGAGCTCGCCATTCTCCTGGGCAGCCCATATTTATGTTTTTAAATGGGTCCATCAAAGACTTGGGATTCAAGGTTTATCTTAATACTTTTACACTGAGATTCATAAGACTACAAAAAGCACCATAATAGGAGTTTACCTACTAATGATATTTGCAAAAGCCAGTTATTAATAGCTTATCAAGGGAATCAGGCTCCTTTTTTTATCCCAATAATTTATTTCACATCCAGGATTATATCCCTCCTCAATTTCATTTTCATTTGATAAAACAAGAAGTATAAAATACAATTTGCAGTGAGTCTGGGCCTGGCTGCACAACAACTATGTGCTAAAATGCATCAAAAGGCCCTTCCTTCTCAGGGAACACCCCTAAGCTGACATTTCAGTGGCCTTCTGGACTGGTGGTACTTAGGAAAGGAGAGGCACAAAATGAATGTTCTTGGCCGGTCTTTGAAAGTCCAATGTTTTTATTGGAGGCAGGAACTCCGTTTCCCTTTCCTTGGAAGGTTCAGGGGAGCCTCTCGTTTGGCTAATGAGACACATGGCACCGAATGCCTGAATGGTTTGGGGAGAGATGAAAAGTTCCCATTTATCCTGCACACAGATCTGGAGACCCACATGTGTTTCTCATTTCCAGGCACTTTTATTCCAGTTATTTAGATGGATAGAGGCATCATGCCAGAGTTTCCCCAACAACAACAAAGGTCTTACACTGTCCAAACACACGGCATTCCTGAACCCACTGGTCATGCCACCGAAAAAAGGTTGAAAGATTCAGCATGGTCTGTTTAAACAAAATAGCTGTGCTGTTCATTTCAGCCCTGCACACAGGCACCAGTGTTTATATGGCTGGGGTTCAGTTTTAAAGTGAGCAGAAAATCTTGGTAGAGACTGCAGGCCCTGCACTTCCTCAGGAAAGGATGTTTGCCATGCTGGGGACTGAAAAAGTGAACCCAGTTCCTTATCAGGACATTTTAGTTGCCATGGTTGAGAAATCAACATTTTCTCACGCAGTTTTTCCTTCTCTTTTTGCTCTTGCTCTTCACTGATCACTGCTGGTTTTGGTTATTCCACACTTGTTAGCAAGCCCAGCCAAGGCTGATGTTTTCCTTGCTGTCCCAAACCAGAACACTGGGAGAAGTCCATGGGCTCTCCAGGTAGGGAGCCCATTTTGGGAAGCCTGGAACCGAAGCCATATTTGTGCTTTGCTTTGCCAGGAATCCAGGTAGTTTTTAGCAGAGAACAACTGGATGAAATGCCAGCATTTGTGATTCATGTGGATTTTGCAAACTGCTCTGAAGGAGCTGCTGCAAAGCCTTTGTAATCACAGATAACATTCCTTGGCCTTTCCTTCTGGCACTCGGAGATTTACTCCTGATTCAGCCCTGCCTGAGCATCCCCAGTCAGAGGAGCTCTTGCAGGTGGGAATTTCACTTCATGTTCTGAAGGGAAGGGTTGAGCAGGGCAGTGGACAATGGAAATGTCAGAGGGAAGCTGCTTGGCTTCAAACCCCACAATATCTCTTCTTGGGCAAAATGAGTACCTTTTTTTAGTTTTCAATACAAAAAATTCTTAGAAGCTTAAACCTAAAATCTGTTTTCTTTCCTGTCCACTCCCTCATGTGGGTTTATTATCACTGGGTTTCTCATTTGTGTTGGCCTGTTGGCATTGAATATTTAGTAGAGACTAAAAGGAGCTAATTCTTGTTTCTTTGGGAAAACAATACTGACTTTATAGAGATTTACATAGATTTTGTAAATATGTATTAGATTAAGAGGATATATCATCATCCCAGTTGCTTAGATTTTGAGCCTGTGAACCTTAGCACAAAATAATTCATGAACAATTCCATCTATTTTCTGTAGAAGTGCTGTTAATGAATGTTGGGATCCACATCACTCTCTCAGCTTTCTCTGTCTGCAGTTGTCCTGTTGCTTCCCTCCCCAAAAGTACTTTTGTGACACCTAAGTGGTTAAATTAAGAGCAAGATCAAAGATTTTGTTTTAAAGGTATTTTGGTATCTTCAAATGCAGATAGTTGCATGTTAGGTATTAAAAAAGAAAATGAGCACCTAATTACTGTTGATTTCAGAGTTTTAAACCACAATAGGCCCCAGGAGGCTCCTTTCTCTTAAGTCCCAGTGTGGAGCATTTCCTATTGTTTGGGTGTCTCCCAAGACAAAGCCACTCAGACAGGAGAACAGCAGAAGGCCTGAGAAGAGCCCAGGCTACCTGAATCTGGCTAATTCAGATCTGGCATGTAAATCTGCTCCCAGGTGACTTCTCTAGGTTCAGTCACACTTTGATCTTTAACTCTTATCTTCTTTGAGCTGTAGCTATTTCAATTCCATTAATTAGACTAACAGTAATTCCTCCTCCTGAAGTAAAATAAATAAGCAAAAATAAACCATCTCACCTTCTGCTGGATTCACACCTGGCTGTTTAAAATGCTTACAAAATCACACAGGGTAGAAAGTAATTGCATCGCATTAAACTGATATCCACAGTCTTTCAACAGATTTCTTTGTTTCCCAGTAAAACAGTTTTTATAAATGTATTGAAACTACTCAAAGGTTTCTCCTAACTCTGTTAATTCTATGTGAACACCTCCCTTCATCATAACTGTTACATTTTATACCAACAACCTTTAATGAAAGTTTTTCTTTACCTGGTGCCTTGAGACAAATCAAGCTTCAGGTTTCTGGAATGAGCTCACAATGGAAGTTTTGCTGTGTTTAGTATTTCTGTATTTCATACATTTGAAGGCAAGGAAGCCTTCAAAGCAAAGGAAGTGGTTTCACTCTAATTTACAGTCATGTTCTCATTGAAACTATAGGCTGTGTTTTCAGCTGCATCAACGTGGAAGCCTAAAGCAACATCATCTTTAATTACAAGTTCATAAACTGCATTTACATTCTGTTTCTGTGTATCCAAACCTTCATGTGAATGTGGGAGGACAAATTGCCTGGCCTGAGAGGAAACAGAGGGATTTGGAATAATGATGTGCTGAGCAGAGAGGGAGCAACAGTGAAAGAGCCACACAACCCACGTGGGCAGCAGAAGTGAGAGTGGGGCACCTCACGTGTGAGGCAGGGGCTGGCAGCTCTCTCTGGCTGCCCAGCAGAGACTTGGGGAAAACAGAGCTGGTGTTTCTCTAAAATCATAACCAGCCATGAGTGCGTGGGATGGATTTCATCCTAGTGTGAATAAGGACAGGAGAAGTGCTGAGTTCTTGTCCAAGCTCATTGCTCCTGACCAAACATGTAATCTTTCATGGATGTGTGGGGTCTAGGCACACTGGCTGCTGGGCCCAGTCTCTCTTTCATATCCTACAGATTAATAAAGCTTGTGCTAAATGACCTTTCGCTTGAGAGTGATGCGAGCCACGAGTGTCTGGTGGCACATCTGAGACACCTGGGCTGGGCCGGAGCTGTGAGGATCCCTTCAGCCACGTCCTCTGGCATTGTATTCATCACCAGGCTGAGCAATCTGAGCGACTGCAGCTTTCTCCCTCCATCTGCAGGGTCTCCTGTGTGAGAAACAGATCCCTCACTCTGCCCTAAATATTCCCCAACAGTGCCTTCAGTCAGTGTATCCTGAGGACTCAGAAGTCAGACTCTGTAACTCGGTCTCTGTCCATCAAAGAAATTACTTTCTTCATAATTCCCTTCCCAGGCCTCCTCTCCACCTGCAGGTACTTGAGTCCTCCTGCAGCTGGGCTGGGCTGAGCCAACAACAGCAGGACAATGAGGATGAGGTTGGGCTCTTCTGTGGCCTTTTATATTTTCTAGGCACAACATCTCCTCTGCAACTGCAGATTTATTAGAAACAAAATGGAATAATGTAAGTGCAATTAATATTTCCTCACTGTTCTTCTTTAAGTAAAGCCTTTGGAAGTGTAGGTGGGACACAGAACATTGTGTCTGTTCTTTTCATAAAATCTAGTGATGACATGGCTACTAAATAAGGTCTTTTTTTAATATTTGCATGTTATTATTAAAAGACATGTTACAGACATAAGTAATAGACAATAGTGTTTCCCTGATAAATCCCCATAAATGTATCTTTTTATTGCTTTTATGTTTGGGGTTTTTTTTTATTGGCACATTCCTAGCGGCATTTTTCCATCTCAGGAGGAGTGACAAATGTCCAGCTGTTTTTTTGACTAATCTTCAAGAACAGGACTTGTTCTTGTGTGGTTGGTGACAGGAAGGTATCTTCCTTTGAATTTTTAGTGATGATGATGCCAGTAATAGCAGGCAGGTGCTTCAGTAGTAGTGTCTTTGTACTGCCCCTTAGAAACATCCTTAAAATCTGTGACATTTTTAGCTGTGCTGACTTTCCTTGCCACCCCTTAGTGGTTAGTTTGGTACATCTTCACCCAGGACAAACATTCAAAGTCACCTTTCTGTGCCTGTCAGCGCTGTCCCAGCCTGCCCTGATCACATTTACATTGATTAATATGTTGTGCTGAGTAATGAACCCTCCCCAAACTTTGTATAACTGCATTTGCTCTGTAAATGACAACGGCTCCCTTTGACTTCAGACCCAGTTCTTTCAGAGATGGATCAAGGTTTTCCTCCCTTTACTCTCAGAAGGGTAAAGTCACTGATCTGAAACCAGCAACTTGTGAAACACAACCCAGATTTTGGCTTTAAACCAGTGTTTGTATTGGAAGATAATTTAAAATGGGGACAAATTGCCTCGGGGAAGTTAGTGCAGGTCCAGGTTGTTGTAGTTACTGTCTTCTGTGTGGTCAGAATCCCTGCCCTCTGCTCTACATAAGGAAGGTCATGTCCCTCTCCCTTTTATATCAGGAGGTATCAGCAGCAAAGGACCATCCTTCCAAGAATTATAGTTCTTCATCCTGGTCTTTAAAATGTATTTTAGTGAGAAGGTACCTATGGAAAAAAAGGATATTTTTCATATTCTAAAGCTTACTCCACATGCAACAAAAGGGAATTGCATCCCATTTGCCCAGCTCTGTTCCTGGATGCATATTCTGATAAAAATCCTTTCTCATCATGCTTTCCCCACATTTTCAAAGCACTTCAGAAGTGTTGTGGGATCTGCTGGAATGAGGTGTTGTTATTAAAGGTGTTCAGGTGAAACCATCCATCTTGATTTTTCCCCTTATCCACTGGGGTGGACAAATCAAATCTTTTGTCTCTTTGGGGGGTGGAGAGAAGTAATTTTTACTAAATTTCACAACAGTAGGCTGAGGAAATTATCTTCCTATTTCTGCTGTGTCTGGCATTCTGCTTTAGTTTGTCTCAGGCAGATTTCAACTCTGCACTCCTGCATTGTCTTCCTTCCCCAGAAAAATTAATTCCTCGCAGAAACTTGTGTGTTGTTTGAATTTTTGCATGTTTATATGTTCTGTGTGATGCTGTAGCAATGCCTTAGCCACATAAATTTGAAGAAAACATTAAAAAAACCCAAATCCCCAAACCCAGCTTCACTACCTGTGCAAGGGATCTGGTGCTATGGAGCTGCTGCACCCCCTTTGTCTGAGTCTGCTGTGAACAGGACTTGAGGGCATTACAAATCCTGGGGTGAAATCCATCCTTTCTTGCCAGGTGTTGTGCTTTTATCAGCATCAAATGATTTGAACCATTGCAAACTTTTCCACACAGATGCCATTACATTTTTGACCATTTCTCCTGGTGCATGACAAAGAATTTGTGCTGGTAAAGCAACCCCCAAATTCCAGCTGATAATTCTAGGAGTTCTGATAAAGCAGCAGTGCCCTGATGGCTCCAGTGCTGCTGGGTGGTGCTGCTGTCCCTCTGCATTTCAGCATGGACATGAAACCTGGAGCAATTAGCATTTCCTCCTACTGTAGCTTTTAAAGTATTTTTACTTTGCTACTGTCTAGTTCATTAAAAAGGCTTTTCAAGCTCCCAGTAACAGAATTATTATTGACAATTTCATTAGACCCATAATTCCAGCACTTTCCAGAAGATCCAGTGTGGTCCATGGTTACAGCCTGTCCATCTCCAGTATATTTACAGCTCCCCAGATTCATCCCCCTCAAACTCTGAAGGGCCAAACCCACCAGTTTTTGTGAACTGGATTTTAGCCCTGAGTTCCACTAGCCTCAAAAGTTCTTGGAGAATTACAGAGCTGTCAGCTGCTGTCTGACTGTTCCCATGGCTGGAAAGATGCTTCATGTGCAGGTGTGCTAAATTTATAATTGCATTTATAGACAGCAGTGCAGGGCCCAGCCTGGCAGGTAAACACCAATGAGCAGCACAGCTCCTGGGTGGGAGCTGCAAACACACAAGGAACAGTTTGTGAGGGATCAGCAGCTCCTTGGAACAGAAACTGTCTGGGCTCTCCTGTCTCAACTGCCTCTGCTCAGGGATTGCAGTGTTGGGATGAAGTGCTGCCCTCTGACACCCCATGTGTTCATGTTCTCCTCTGCTTACCAGGACTCAGGGTCTCCTCAATAATAAACTCAAATACAATTCAGATAAGGTGTTGTGTTTCTCAGTTATTATTTGTATTATTGTTGCATTTACAGGTTGTTTGCCAGGAGGCCTTTACTCTAGGACAAGAATGACAGTGGAAAAGCAGAAAAGGAAAAAATCCTCTTCCTCTGATCCCAAAGTTATCCCTGTGTGGCAACTTCTTGTTTGGGGAGACTTTCAAGCTTGGATTAGGGCACAGCAATAGGAGAGTTATGCTTTTCCTTGAAGGCAGTTTGTATGTGAGCTTCTGAAAGCTTGGATCTTCGCAAAGGAATTTTTCTGAGTCATTTAGCAGCACTTTTTTTGGGTTGGTTTAGATGGGAAACATTTCAGGGGTATTATGTAGAACAGGAACAATCTAGCAAAGCATATGAGAAACAGGGGCAAAACCCTGGCCCCAGTGATGAGGAAAGCACAGTCTGGAATCAAATCAGGTCCCTTCAGACCCAAAAGTGTATTTATTTGATGTTTGGAGATAACATCAATGTGCTGTTTGTACTTGCTGGCAGGATAAAATTGGCATAGAAAGGAAGATCTTTCAAAAAGAAGTTGACAGCTCATGCAATATTTCTATTTAACACAGGGTAAAGGAGATCAGAATTAATTTGGTGTTCTGTCAACTTCCACAAGCATTCCCTAGCTGAAGTATGGTGTGTTTTCATTTAGGGTGGGTTTGCACTGGAGTTAAACAGGATGCTGGGACCCACCAGAGTTTGGGAGAGAAGCATTTATTTCCAATTGTGGTTTTCAGTGTTTTGAACTCAATGGTTTCTAGCTCCAGCTCTCACATTAAGAGATCGTTCCAGGTTGATGCTCTAGAAAGAGTTCCATAGAAACACTTCTGAAAAATTGTTATATTTGACTAAGAAGTGGAAAAAAAATCCCAAACCAACAACCTAACACCCCACCTGAAAATCAGCTGTTACAATTTGAGTGTAATTTGATTCAGGTGCTTTCAACAGGTGCCCCTTGTTAGAGAGAAACCAATCAGGGCTCAGGAAGCAAAGCCAAGCCCTGGGCAGGGTGGGGCTAGGCCAGTGTAATTCTCATTTTCAACCTTACCAGAGTGGCTTTAGTTATCTAATTGGGCAGCCAAACTTAGGGTGATGAGTTTGTAATTAATTAGGTTTTATTTTAAAATCACTCTGTAGAGTTTTGCTTCTCAGTTTTCTACAAATGAAATGATGGAAAACTAGGTTTCATTTTTAGACTTCTTCCAGCTGGCACGAGCTGGTCTTGACCTGGAACTCCTTTGTCTGGCACCAGTGGATCCACTGAGAACAGAGGCTCTTCTACAAAGGTAAGTTTGTGTCTTCTATGGAAGTTTTTCAGGATTGTTTGTAGTTTACACTGTGTGGTCCATATTTTTGGAAGATTTATGCTGTGTTGGTATCTGGCGTTTGCTTTGGAAATTAAATGCACATCAGCAAAAGCCATGGAGTTAAATTTGTTTGTTTTTAATGGAAGAAGCAAATGTATTGATAAGACATTAGGAAATAACTGAATGGGAGGAGAAAAGGAATTCTCTATTTCCAAAGCCAACTAAGGATATTATTTTGGTTTTCAACATTTTGAGATGTTCTGTGTTTGTGTTTTAGCATTGCGATTGGGAAGTTCCAGAAAACAATTCCTTACCTAGGCTCTCTTGGGCTTTTTACATGTAAATTGCTAAATGGTGCTTTGAGATGAGGCAGTGCCCTGTGTTATAGAGGTGTTGTAGGGCTGAGCAGAAAAGTCTGATGTTTCTGCTTTGGGACTGTGGCTGATGGAATCCAGGAGAGAGAGAAAATGGCCCTAATGTGAGTGTGGAGAAGAAGGGGGTGGCTAACATGGTCCCAGTTTTGTAGCTGCAGACTGGGGGAAAATTGATGCTTTCTTTTGACTCTACAGGCTGAGGTGAAATGTGTGGATGTTTTAGCTGGAATATGTTGGAAGTAGAAAATCTCCTGGTCAAAATAATTGTGGGTGTTTAGTTTAGAAGGAATTCGTTTGTGAGAGGGACTTGAATAGTCTTAAAGAATAAAAGGTTATGAGGCAATCGTTATTCTTCATATTCACCAAGTGTTGAACAAGAAATAATTGACTTGATTATTAGCAAGGTTGATTTTTTTTTTTTTTGGGTAATTATTTTTAGTGCAGATGTAAACTCCCTAACCACGGGGATGAGCTGCTGA
Source organism: Pyrgilauda ruficollis (assembly GCF_017590135.1). NCBI lineage: Eukaryota > Metazoa > Chordata > Aves > Passeriformes > Passeridae > Pyrgilauda > Pyrgilauda ruficollis. The sequence continues at coordinate 3,161,327 of NW_024524489.1, read as the reverse complement.
GAGCAATTGTGTAACCTTGCAATTAGAGGTGTTAAATAACAAGATGGAAAAACACCTGTTTGACAATTGGGTACACCTGAACCTGATTCAGGGCCTGAGGATGGACTCTCCAATCTCTCAGGAACCTTTCCAGCTCGATGCTCTTGTGGTTTTGCAAACAGCCTTCAATTTTGTGGTAAAGAAGTTAAAATGGTGACTGTTTTCAGCAGCATTTGTTTACATAGTCCTTAATCCCTGGATTCATTGAAAGAAATTCCAAACCTGGGAGCTTTTAAGGAAGGATGGTCCTTTTGTTTGGGTTAAACTTTGACAGACTTTCTGGGCTGACTGAATTGAGGGAGAGAGAGAGAAACTGCTGTTCTCAGAGTCACTGAATAGGTAACACCTGTGGGTGGCTGCAGGTGGAAGTAAAGACCCATAATCCCAGGCACCAGTTTTTTTGGACCCAGTTCTTGAAAACAAAAATGAGGCATGTAATGGCATTTCCTAATGCCTAGGAATGTCTTGCACATCCCTGCATTTCCCTCCTGTTTGAGGTAGTGTTTGCTGTTCCTTACATAATGAAAGTCTGGATCCCTCTGTTCCCAGTTGAATGTCCCACTCACACATCTTGGAAGCCTGATGGGAAGTTGACTTTAACTTCTCATCCTGTCCCTTACTGAGCCACCACAAAGCAAAAATATGGTTGAAAATGAGGAAAATCAGGGCTGAAATTTGCAGTTTATTTGTGGTTTTTCAGGTGTTGTCTTTCCCCCCCAAAAAAAACCAACTTTGGAAGAGTTGTTCACTGCTTAAAACAGTGGCACAGAATATTTTTAAGACAGTGGGGTGGTGAATGCACTGAAGTTGTGTCCCAGTCTGAGTCAAAAACCTCTTTATGGAGACTATTTATGCTTCTTGGTTTGTTTTGTTATTTTTCTACCTGTAAAAATAGAATTCAGGCTTCAGGCCAAAGGAATTGAGTAGCTGTGCATCATGTTTTGATCACTGTTATTTGTAAATCAATTCAATTTTAAGATTCAGAAGGTAATTAATGTTAAATGTTGGGCATGAGGAGGTTGCTTCTGCAAGTTTTTTGATGCCTAAGTATTCAAAATATTTATTGTTAAAAAGGAGGGTCAAGGAATTTATTCACTGCACAAACTTTTGCTTTATTACTTTATTTTTATCCCAATGACATATCTGTATTGATTAATTGTGCTTGAGATAGAAAAAAAAACCAGCCTTAAAGACTTCTTGTATTTTCCAGCTTTATTAGTTTTTTTATTCCATGACTGGAATCTTGTTCTAAATGCATTTTCTCACCTTTTTAATTACTGGGGAAGAGGGGAGCACCCCACAAGTCTTTTAATTTATAAATATGAAACCAAACATTTTGATTGAAACTGATGAACTTCATTTATATTTTCTCATTGGCAATTTTTTTCTGAGGCTTTTCTGCAAAAATAAATTGTAAGGTACAAATTCTGTGACAAAGCTGGGAAAAGTTTCGTCCCAACTCCTCTGACCATTACTAATGAAAAAAACCACAGTCTGTATTTGCTCTTGTTTGTACAGAAATTCTGCTGTGTTTTGACCTCATTCCCATCTTTCAGCCAAAGCTCTTGGCAAAAGGCACCTACTGCTTTTGGAACTGCATTGTGAAGTGGGATCAACATCTCCATAGGCAGTTCTCCATCAGTACAACATGAATATCATTTTTAATAGTCCATTTTATCACTGGTTTTATTTGCAGCCCCACTGTGCCATAATTAGGGATGATCTGTGCTGCAGTAATTTAGACTCCCAATTTTACCCTATCCTTGGCCCAGCATTCTTCTCCCTTGCCTGTCCTGTGTGTGCTGGAAAGCTCTGGTGAGGAAAGCCAGGAAAGAAAAGAAGATAGCCAAGGAGTTACAATCAGACATGGATTTAATGTGTGATGCTTACACAGTTGCTTCATCTAATTGGGTTTTTCCTCCCTTACACTCCCAAAGCTGCCTCTTCCCAAGCTTTCCCTGTCCCACAGCACCTCAGGGCCTGGCTGCAGGTGTTCCCTGGTCCCTGCTGGGCTCAGGTGGGATCAATGAGCCCTGCAGCATCTCCCCTCATTTCCATGTTCTCAAATCTGTTCCCATACCTGTATCAGCTGATCTCTGATCCAGCAAACAACTCCCTGTTCCAGTTGTTGTTTTCTGCCTGTGTTGGGCTGCGATAGGAGCACTCTTACATCTGTACATGTTAATCTGCCCGTGCTGAGCCGTGCCCCTGGGTGGCCTTGTCATCCACAATCAGTGTCAGCCTTCCCTGTGCTTAGTGTTTGGGCTTAAATAATCATATTTTCCTTCTTGGAGACTTTGCTTTGCAGCAGACCATGGAATGTCAAGTGGACGTTATCATTTGTTTGGCCCCACTCCTGGGTCGCCTGAAGAGTTTGGCTGTTTATTGAAAAATCCACTTCCTTTAGGTGAGGAGATATATTAGTTGTGTTGTTTTTTTTTACTATCAGAAAACGTGACACCAGGTTTCTTGCATATTGCAGTGACTGAAAAAGTAAAGCACTTTGTTAGCTTGTGTTTACAATATATCAATTTAGTTTGGATACAAATTGCTTACAGTTCTTTGCTTTGGAGGTGACTGAAAGTCTCATAGTCCCACATTTCAGGGAGGAGGGATGTAAAAGGGAGCAGTTGCTCTCATAATGTTTGCTTATATCCATGGTGTTTCTGTGTTAAGAGATAGAAGGGAAGGCACTATTTATTAAATGTAGACTTTCTACGTACCAGGAGTTATGAATTTGGCTTAAGCAACAGGTGAGGGTTCAGTAATTGTCATTTTATTGACGTGGTTTACACATATTAACTCCTTTTCTAGAGCAGAAATGTTCTAGATGTGAAATTTCTGTTGTGGTTTCTAGAGCCTGGAATTGCTCACAACAATTCATTGTCCCTAGATTTGAGTAGGAGAGTCTTATTTGATTTGTGTAGCAAAAGAACTTAGAAAAAAGAGCTTATATCTGGGTTTTTTTCCTTAGTTAAATTTGTCATAGGCTCATGACTGACCTGTAGGTAGTTGTTTGTCCTAGAAACCATCGTGGTTACTAAATATATGGAATTTGAAAAAAAAAAATCAAGGTTGTGCTGAAATGAATGTAGTTAAAATTCAGAAAGAGAGATTCCTTAATTAACTTAATAAAATTACTAATGGAAGCATTTTAACTGCTAAATTTAATTTACTTGTCAAGATATCAGGCTACAAAGAGGAGGGAAGAGTGGAAACTCTGCTTTCCATTATGATGTGCTCTATTATAGAATAAATTTGCTTAAAATGAAATATATCACAAAAAGCCATCAATGACATCTTAATTTGGAACAGCCAGTTGAAAAGTAATTAGACTGTGAAGCAATCAGTTCTAGTAAATCAGTGTTTCCCTTTACATAAACATACATTTTTGCTATTTATAAATAGGAGAGACTTCCAGAGTCTCAAGTAGCAAGGACTTTGTGTTTCTACTGTATGTGTGTTCTATTTTACATCACAAAACTGTCAAAACAAAAGGAATTGGGGCTTGATTGGGAATTGATTCAGGGAAATGCTGGAGCAGAGGTTTCATTTTAACCCTTCATGAACATGGCTCTGTGGGACCTCCTGTTCCCACTGACAGAGGTTCAGCTGTGATGGCAGATTCTTTCAAAATTAGCCTAAATCCACTTCCAGAAAAGTCAAAAACTAGAAACACTGGGTAAAATTTCACTTTAATTTTCACTTTTCTATTTGTCTATTCTTACATTTATTCTTCTAAGACCCTTGCTTTGGATAGCCATGATTGAATCCCATATTCCAGGAACAGGGTGTTTGCCTATGGAAATGCAGCTCGGCACACCTGTTGTACCTGGAGGTCAAAGTTGGTGTTGTGGGATTTGATCAGCGCCAGGAACTTCACTCCCAAATGGTGCTGTGTGAATGGAAACTATTAATTTTACTTTTCTGAAGGGGGATGCTTGTGGCAAGGGAGGAAGGAGGAATTCTATGTCAGAATCATAGAAGTTTTGGAGATAAAGTGGGAAACTTCTATGCTTTAATTTTTACCAAGAAGTTATTAACCTTTCAAACCATACCAGAACAACAGAGCATGAAGTGAAATTTGAAATTGAACAAAAGAAATTGTCACACATGACACAGGACTCCTGGTACAGCTCACATCTTTGTTGGTGTGAAGGATTTTGGTGTTTTCCTTATGGTAAAATTGAGCTTCACAGACATGCTGCAGCTCTGGTCTGGGTGCCAACCCTGAGGTGGGAACAGCTGCTTCCATTTGGATTAGTGCTTGGATCAGGATCTGTGAATGCTAGAGGCACTTGTGGGTGCTCTGGGAAGTGAGTTAGACCAGCATTAAATGTTGTTAGTCAATGTGCTGAGAGGGAATACCTGAGGAAGTAATGCAGCAAAGTGACACCTGCAGTGAAAACTGAATTCATCCAAGTCCTTTCAGGTGGGAGCTTCTCTTTGAAAGTTTATTTTGTGTTTTATAATTTAAGAGCAATTTACCTGAGAAATCATAACTGTCACACTTTTCAGAGGCAGATTTTGGCTTTCCCAATCAGGCAAAATAAAGCTCTGCTTGTCTTTGCAGCTGAATTTGACTGGATGTGGTCCCCTCTGGTGTCCCCATCCCTCACCAAGGCAGCACCTTGGAAGAAATGCCAGTGGCATAACTTAGAGCAGTGCTCAGAAGGCAGCCTGGGATTAGAGCAGCTTCACACACAGCTTGGGTGCACCAAAGTGTGCAAGCTCTTTAAGCCCAAACTTATTATTCAGAGTGTACAATTGTAAAGGAAAGCGTTATAGTTTAGCACAGGGCTCTTGGGAATGTGCTTTCCGTAAATATGCTGTTTATAAAGCAGTGTTTTTGCAAGAAGCAAGTTTACTATTAATTCTAATTTCATCTCTTTGGTTTTAAATGCATATATTTTTACTGGTGATTTCAGAATTTAAGCTGGAGGCATTAGTGAAAATGCAGCATGTTCTGTTAATTGGTGTGAGCATTCTTCTGAAAACTTTTATCATGGAATGCACTTTGGCTTTTCTGTCACTGGGAAATAATTCTTTGATGTGCATCTGTGTATTTCATAGTGGTGTCTAAACCTGGTGGTAGTGGAGAGGTTTTTTTTTGATCACAAGCCCATTAGTTTGGGATCACAAAAATCAAGTTGTTCCTTTAGTTCAGGAAAGCTCTGTTGGTTTCCTTAGTCAGCAGCTGAGCAGCAGCAAGTTTCCCATTTTGGGGGCATTGGAGATGAGTTGCTCCAGCTCCTGGAGCAGGAGAGGCTTTCCTGGGCAGGGAGGATGTGCAGGCAGGCAGTTTTGCCATCCCTGATTACTGCCTGCTGAAGGGCTGTGCTCTCCAGATTCTCTATTATGGGAAAAAGCTCCAGCTTTAAAGATGAATTGGTGACTGTTCAGTACAGAATCTGCCGTGTCTGGATTGTGCTCTTTGGGAGTTCTCACCTCCTTTTTTTCCTTAATAAACTTGCAGGTTATGGTCATTTTTGTTGTCTTTGCGGTGCTGTTACGGGGGCAAAAGGCAGCTGAAAGTGCTGTTGTTACCACAACTGCCTGTCTTGTTTCTCTTCTCCTGCTGCCTTTCATTCTTCACAGAGTAATAGGAGAAGGATAAACAGAAGAAAACCCAGTTATATTTTGATGTGAGCACAGTGTGCATCATGACCATGACTTGTGTATCAGAGAGCTTCAGTTTCTTGTTGACTTGGTGGCATGATATTTAACATTCTCTTTTGTAATTTTGTTGTTTACAGCAATTTTGTATTTCTGTTTAGCCTAATGATTACAGCAGAGTCCACCCCGGAGAGTTCAGCCTCCAGCCTTTGAAAGCCTCATTTGAACATCTTTGCAACTGCAAGGAATGGCTTGAGGCTGTGCTATTTAACACAAAAGAGAAGAGGAAAAACCCAATGGAAAAAAAAAACCCCTCTTATTTTTGTTTGTCCTTATTCTGGATTGTTAATGGCTCTCAAAATATAGGTCAAAGATATGTGGATGTGTAGTAAATAAAGGCTGGGGCTGGTGCAGCTGTTACTGCAGGGTATGAGGCACTTTGTCTGAAGGCACTGAGGGTTTAACACAACCTCATCCCTTCCCACCATTCCCATTCCTGCTCCTGCTTGTTCTTTGGTCTGTTGGCTCATTTCACACCAGCCACCCTTCCTCTCCAGCTCTGTATGATCCCCTTCTGAGGGGCACAGAGAATGTGCAGTACAAACACATTTTGCACTCACCTCAGGTAGCTTCCCTCAGTAATTTGCATTCCATGATGTGCTTTGTCTTCCTGGATTCTTCATTCCCATTGAGTAGTTGATTACCAGGAAGGAAAATTCCATGTATGGGCCAGGACCTTGAATTGTGGAGTAAAGTCCAGCCCAGTTCCTGTGTCCCAGTGATGTCACCCCCTGTGCTGGGTGTGGTGCAAGGTCACTTTATGTTCACAAGGGATATTTGCACAATGTGTGATTTGTATCCTGATACCTATTTATTTATTTGCACTTCTGTCTGTGCTTGGCATCACTGAGGGTTTAACAGAGATGATCCCAACTGGAGCCCTCTGTATTTGTATACTAGGGCTGCCCCAGTGATTCCTTGCTGAGGCACTCATTTGAGAAGTCAAAAATATGAAAAAGTCTGGTTTTAATACACAATATCATAGATGAATTAAGTGATTTTTTTTCAGACACATTACAACACTTCAGAAATATTGCCATTTAGTGTTGACTTGGTTGTTTTCATTCTTTCCTTCCAACTCGCTCCCCATTCCTCCTTTTCCTTAGCACAGGTTATAGACTTTATTAATTTGGATATAATGGAAGAACAGGCCAAGGGGAAGCAGCTGTAAGGCAACTTTTAAATGTAAATTATAGCATGGTACATGAACTTGATGATATAAATCTCATAGCACTTAATAGGTTTGGGACACTAAAATATTGTGCAGGACACAATCCGTGTTGGGAAGTCTCATTTCCCATTGATCTGGATGTAAATATCTTCCTGATTGGAGTTGATTCCCCAGAACCTCAGGTTAATGAGGAAAAAGTTTCTAGAGAACCACAGTCCTTGGAGCTGTAGTTTGTTTTTGAGTGTGCTGAGTTAGTAGGGTACAAGGTCCAAACTGGATATGTCTGTCCCAGGGATAAAACTAAAGGATTTTTCTAGGAATCTTTGCTTTTTGGAAGGAGATAAACATTCAGTGTCTCTGCAGAATCATGTCCTTACCTTTTGGACATAATTTAGGCCTCTTTTTTTCCCCCCAATGAGTATGAATACTTAAAATAGCTTTTAATATATCCACAGAAGGAATTGCATGAACAGACTTTAGCAGTATAATTTATGTTGGAATTTTCTAACTAAATATAGTTATCTCATGTGGTTCCAGCACCTTCCTAACCAGCTTGTTACATCATTGGCTGATGACCTTAACTCTGCTGTCTAGAAAGGGAAATGAAATTAAAAAGGGAAATGAGGTTCTGCAGGAAGCAAAGCTGGGGAAGAACAGACTCCTTAAACTGCACGTGGGCAGCATCTCAGTTTCAGGCAGGTCCTGCAGTGCTGGGTTCCACTGCCATTCCAGAATGGTCCCATTGACACCCTGGGGGACCAGGCAGAGTGAGGCCCTGACAAACAAATCTTTCAGGCAGGCAGATGATGTCAACCACTATATATTTTTCTTAAGCACTTGTTGTTCCTAAGAAAATCAGAGATTTGATGCTTTTTCTACTGCTTTGCTTGTTGTTCTTAATGTATTAAGTATCTCTTGGAGCAGCTGCCTTCGTGTGTCTGTGGTCCCCAGGACAGCACTGATGATAATGGCAATAATACTTATCACTTAAATGGCATTTTACAAATTCCAAGTGTTGGGCAACAAACATTAATTAGTTCTCACAAGAGCCTGGCTGTGAAGTAGGTAAGTGCTGTTATTCCCTGGTGACACATAGGGAATCAAAAGCAGAGAGGTAAATCCTTCAGGGAGTCACCAGCACTCAGGCAGGAGCTGAAGCTGGTGACTTTCTGCTTCCCAGCTTGTGTCAGAGGATGCACTGCCTGTGTCACAGCTTTAAAATGTGCTCCTGAATCCACAGAAAATAACCTGCCACATTGGTTCTACCGTGCTTGCACCTTCAGGTGCAGCTTACAAGGCTGTGGCAGAGGTTCACAGGGAAACTGCTCCTGTTCCCCAGTCACAAACCCAAATTTTGCTGTTAAACCATGCTTAAACACCATTCTTTGGGAATGTCCAGAGGTGTGGTAGGCAGAAGAGAGTGCAGGGAGAAAGTTGAAGTGTTAGTGTGGTGAAATGATCCACACACAGGTTGAAATGGACTTTTTTTAAATGCAGGGATGCTATACCAGATGTTCAGAGTGATGTACCAGCAATGCCCTGCTGATGGTGCTGGGAAGAGCAAAATCCTAAAAAAAAAAAATCATAAAATCAAAACCACAGCAGAATGGTTTGGATTGGAAGAGACTTTAAAGCCCATCTAGTTCCAACCCCTCAGCTGTGGGCAGAGACATCTTCCACTATCCCAGGGTGCTCCAAGCCCAGCCTGGCCTTGCACCCTTCCAGGAATGGGGCAGCCACAGCTTCTCTGGGCAGCCTGTGCCATGGCTTCACCACCCCCACAGGGAAGATTTTTTTCTTAATATCCAATCTAAACCTGTCCTTTTTCAGTCTGAATCCAATCCCCCTTGTCCTGTCACTCCATCCCTTGTAAGCACCTTGTAATCCCCTTCCCTCTTTCTTGTAGACTCCCTACTGGAGGGGCACAATTGGGTCACCCCTAAGCCTTCACTTTTCCAGGCTGAACAAAATTTGGGGATCTTTCCTACCTGTCCTAGATTGTCATGGAGACACTCTAGAGCTGTTTTGATCACTCTGTGCCTCTGATTCCTGTACTTGGATTGAATTATTTACTGGAATACACCATTCACAAGTCCCTCCTCTTCCCAAATTCCTGGCTTGTAAGCTTCTCTCAGTAGTCCCCAGCAATTTTTTTTCCAAGGAAGCTGTGATACCAGGACAGTGATGGTGCTCTGTGAATATTCCTGTATCCTGGTAACAGCCAGACAGAGCCAGGCCTCCAGTGTTTGGTGGGCTCTGGCTCTATTTATATGATGAGTTCCCCCCCCAGAAATTTTGCAGTCTGTAATAAAATCATGTCTAATAAACCATTTCTAACTGTCTTTCACTGCTGTTGTGTCTCAAAATAGTTTTTAATGATCAGCAGATGCAGTATCCCTGAATATTCTTGGGTGCAGTAAATGTCCCTTCTGTCTTTTTGTGACCCTGATCTGTAGATCAGATATTAACAGCTCAAGTTCCACGTTTTCTGCTGGAAGATGCATTTCTGAGGAGGATATTTTACATGTGTGAAATCCAGAGCTTGAACATCCATCTACAAGTGGGAGGTATCCCTGCCTGTGGCAGAGAGTTGGAGCAGGATGAGTTTCAATGTCTCTTCCAAACTAAACCTTTCCATAATTAATCCCAAATCAACTTTCCAGGACACTGCTCATATTTGCATTTAAGATGTCATGGATCAGATCAGTGGAGCCAAACTGGCACTGCTTTGAATGTCTCTCTGGCTTTCCCAGGTTCTGTTCTGCAATTGTTCCTTCATTTTTCTGCTGTGGGTATTGGCAGCTACTTTGACTGAAAGCTGAAAATAGCAGTTCCTCGCAGGTATTTTAAATATTGGTACCTTGAAAATAGATAGTAAATTAATTCTATTTGAATTCCATACTTTTTGTTGTAATTTTCCCTCCGTTCTCAGTTAAGTGCTTGTGCAAAGCCAGAAGAGGAAGCTCAGAACTGTAGGCAGCTTCCTGGCTCTTTGAAATAATTTTAGGGACAAGGCAATGGATTGAAGCCCTATGTGAATGCTGCTCACAATAAAGGCAGTTGTGGAGATATTTGTCTCTGTTTTTATGAGTAGCCAAAGGATCATCAGTAAACATGATTAAATTCAAAAAGCTGTGAAGAAGAGGCACTCGTGTGTGTGTGTGTGTGAAGTCAATAATTGCAACAAACCCATATTGTCTTGCAATTACAAAGGTGCCTGTGCAGTCCATGTTGGTATTTGATTAAGAGGAGAGGAAAAAGCTCAGTGCAAGCCAAATACCTTCAACAAACTCGGCAGAATCTGTGTTCTGAATGTACTTGAGTGAATCTAAATACTGAAACACACATGACAAATAGAAATCACGTAGTGCTTGGAGACCTCTACAACCTCACATCATTACTCACAATTTATTTGCTTTTCTCTCTGTAAATCAAAACTTTATTGTTTGAAGATATTTATGGCATTCAGTTTCCTCTTTTTTTAGTGGGGCTGTAGGAAAAAAGTGAACAATTTCAGTGCTTTGCCTTTGCCTTTCCCCTCATTTTACTGTGTGCTATAGCACATGGAAATGCATGCAGGTGTATAAAGACAATAATGTCATGTAGTTCTTAATCTTTCATCCACCCAAATTTTGCCTTTTCCTTTTTTAGTTGTGTTCCCATCTTCATTCTATTTGCCCATCTTCGTGTGCTCCTGTTGTTTCTCTTTATTTAAATTTTTGCTTCTTGCTTCTTTTTTTTCCCCCCCTTCCTCTTTCACAGTCCTGTGTTCCTGGAGGTGAAACTCTGACACACTAAACCAATGTGCCATTTCATTCCTTGATTTTTATGAATCTCTTAATTTTGTGCTCTGAGTGCAGGTGCTGTTTTCTGATGAGGTGAAGAATTGGTAGGGGAAAATACAGTTAGCAGTGATTAATACCCAGTGAAAAATAAAATGTGAGAGAGAGGTGAAAAATGCCAATAATGAGCAGGATCACAAAAGCAGGGAATGAAGTGGTCCATTGATTTTAGTGTGTCACCCTTTTGTTTCCAGAAGTGCAGGTTATAACTCCCAGTGCAGGTTATTGGTAAAAGGGGATTTGATCTCATCCTAGTGCCTGGGTTAGTCCCTGGTTTATGGCTTGGCACAGCTGGGTGTGGGTGATACTTCTTGATCAGGAAATAGAATCATGGGACAGCTCGAGGATGGGATGTGGAGGTGCCTCTGCTGTCTCATACAGGGAAATACCCCATGGAATTCTGCAGGAGTTGGACTTCTGACTTGCACAGACCCTGCATTTACAATTTAAATAAAGTCAGTTGCAGTCTGCTCTTGTATTAAACAGAATTCTGCAGACTAAACTCAAGGCTTCACAGCAATAAGAATTGCTGAGATGCCAATCAAATGTTAATCTGTATTAAAGGTGAGACAGCCACCATGTCACACCATATTAATCATTGCTTTGTACACAATCTCGAACACAAAAGTGAATCAGATCAGTCCAACTCTTAAATTTCTTCAGTCATTTTGAAATAGGACCAAATCAGTCAAAAGTAAAAGAAAACACAGCAATAACCATCACCTCATAACTCACTGCTATCTGTGTCATCTCAATTAGAATTGAAACTGAATTTTGGAGAGTGTAAGGGCAACAGCACTCCCTGTGAAGGAACAGCAGTGCTTTCAAACATTCAAAAGCTGCAGATGAGCTGCATTGCTTATGTTTGCTGCCTTGAAGTTTTGAAAAATTCCCTTGCCTTGGCTCTGCAGTGTCACACTTGAAAATATTCAGGTTGGGTTTGTTGTTCATTACATAAAAAATTAATGATCTTGAAAGTATTATCATGTTTGTTTTAAAGAAACTATTTCCTACGCTTTAATTAAAAGTTATAATTCACCATCTTTTGACCAAGTTATCTTAAATCTTAATCTTATTGGTAATGGGTACTGGGTCTGATTCAGAGAGAAATACAATCCTTACTTAATGCAAACAGTAAAAATATCAGCATTTCTAGAGATATGGTTGAGTTCAATTCTTGTGCTGTACTAACTCTGCCTGTTAATTAGAAATATTCTCCTACTTATGCAAGAATACTGGGGGAAAAGGGCATTCTCTTCCTCGTTAGATATTCCATGGGAATCACAAATGGACAAAACCAGGCATAATATGATGACTGTTTTGTTATTAAAGCACTTTAATAAGGTTAATGCATCCATATGAATGGTTTTCAAAATAAGTTTCTGTAGTTTTGAAGGTATGCTCTGGTCTAGTGCAGTCATAAAGAATTTCCATGTGTGGAAATAGCCAACCTTTTAATTTTGGTGTGCAGAGTTCTCCTTTATTTTCCGTTTATAAAAAGCCAATGAAATGCACAGTTCCAGATGCCTATGGAAGTAATTCTCCTTATTCTCCTTGCATTCTGGTTAAAAGCTGGCTTATTGTGCTGTGTCTGAGGAAAAAGTGAGGAAATACTGACTTTATATGCAAAACAAGGAGTGAAAAGTAAAAATAAAATATGGACCGTAAAGGACAATTTATGCCTTGCTAAAATGTAGAGTTGAGCACTTTTTTCTGCTCTGACTTTTCATAAAGGAGAGCTGAAGCTGCACTGCAAGTCAAAAGGTTTCTAAAAGAAAAGAGAGAATCTTTCTGCATTGAAAACTGAAGCAAGTGGGACCTTATCTATATGCATTACTTTGATTTCAAATTATTTTTAGCATGGCTTTTATTGTACTCATTGTTACGTACATAAATCTTTAAAGTAATACGTTTTGTAAGAAATGGTCATAAAAATTTACAGCCAGTAACTTTTCCCCTGTCCCTTACAATGATATTCTACTAAAACCATTAAATGGTTCTCATTAATGCCCTTTAAATGATTGTGTAATGACCCACAATCGCTTGTAAGTGAACAACCATTAAAGAATTACCAGTTCTTAGCATGCTTTTAAGTACAGTTTAAATACATGGGAGGTAACGTACAATATATTAGAAAAAGTATTAAATTTGAAATGGTAAAAACAGGATGGCTACCAAAGGAAGGAGTGGGTGGAAAACCTCACCCGTGCTGACCACAGTCCAGCAGCATTCCTTGTTGCACATTTCCAGCAATGCATCCGTATTTATTTGTTCTCTACAATCACTTGGGTTTATGAGCCTGATATTGAAATGATTTATAAGGAGTAAAATGACACCACGAGGGTGATTTCCATACAAATATGCTGAAATCCAAATCACATCCCTACCTAATGGCTGTTATTGGGGAGCGTGACCCACCTGGTGCTTGCAAAGGGCAGCTCTGCTCTGAGCCCAAAGACAGAAGGAGAAATCATCACTTCAGCGGGTTGGAATATGAGAGAGGGACAATCCCCGTGCACAGCTGACCTTGAGAAATCCCAGGAATGCTCAGATCTGGATGCAAAGAAACGTGAGTGATTGAAAAGACGGTTTTAATAAAGAGCATTTATTTAATGGGGAGTCAGAGGCACTTTGCAGCATCTTGCCGCTGCAATTCCAGCCTAAGCCATTGCTGTCATCCCACCTGGGATGAGGGAGCTGCAGTGGCAGCTCTGTGGGTTGAAGGGGGTACTTTGCAAATGGGCCCTTCCCTGTAATCACAGAACTGCCAAAAGCTGAATGCCTTTCACAGCTTAGGAACGGCCCTTGAGGTTTGGAGGCTGTGGGGACAGCCCACACCCAATGGATGCTCTCACATCCAGGCTGCTGGCTGGAGGAAAACAATATTCAGCAATATTTGGCAGCTGCCCCATGCAGCAAAATTGCTTTCTGAACTCTAGTCCTTGTGCTGCAGAGGTGGGATACCATCATGATCCAAATACATTTTCTCTTGCTAATTTGATTCTCTTATTCCTACAATAACAAGACTCTCTGTTCAGCCTTGTAACCTTAAAATGGTATCTGAGGAAAAGGGATTTCTGTTTCTCCAAAGCAAGATTATTACAAAATAGAATCCTCATTACCTGATGTTTTGGTAGTTTTTTGGTCAGTTACCTTGTGCTAACTTGTGTAATCCAAATGCTTTGCTTTGGGCAAGTGGACAAATTTTACTTGAGTTCTCAAAGTTGCAGTGTTGCAATGGAGAGAGTCAAACAACATGGAAAATAGGTATGTGTTTGGGTTTATTTTTTTATCTTTTATATCTGAGAGTTACATCTCTTGACTTTCTCAGTCAGCAGCCTGGCTGGCCTGTTGTTGGCTTCAAGTGCAATTGATTTAATTCTAGATCACTTGGTCCAACAGGGATTTGAGTCTCCAACATCCCTTTGTCCAAACCACCAGGATGTGGGGTTGTGGTTTTCAAGGAGCGCTCTCTCTTTTTCGGTCCTTGACAGAAATTCACTGAAGCCAGTGTGTGAATTATTTCAGTTCCATGAAATTTCATCTAATCAAAATGTTCTAGTTGGTTATGCCCACTGCTGAGAGTATCTGACCACTGGTTTCCAAGGCAGCAGGCAGCCTAAGATCACATTAGACTTCTCGGAATGCTTAGATACACAAATTTCAGCAGCGGCAACAAATGCTTTCTGTCATGTTGTGTTTCCTAAGAACTGGATTCCTTCTCCTTACCACTGCAATCTGCATATTTGTCATCTCCTCAAGTGCAGAATGGGACCAGACAGAGTTGCCAGAGCAGAAAGAGAGAAAATGAAAATGTAGCCTTTTTAACATATGAGACCAGTTGAGTTTCATGACATTGGGTTTACAGATACTTTTTTGTGCATTTTTCTTTCAACTTCCCCAACTGAACTGCACTCACTGGTCCTTATCTGCATCCTCATGTTAACAGACTGTGATCCAGGTATAGTGCAGCCATATATTTAACCATCTGTCAGGACAGCTGAGTTGGGTATTTTTAGACTATCAATCACCATGGTAGCTGGGTCTAATATCTTACCTGGGCATCCTGCATCAGAGCAGCTACTCTGGGTACTGCCAAATGGGTCCTGGATAAGAGTCTGAGATTGAGAGATCTCAAAGTTTTCAGAGAAAGGATTGGATGCTACAAACTTTGTCAGAGCCCAGACTAGACCATAGAAGGGTCTGAGTGAAGAACAGGCTGGCAAACCTGTAAATTCATGTGCTTGTATGGGCAGCAATGGGGTCTGGAAAAATATCTAGGCTCTCCAACCTTGGGCAGTGAGCAATTCATATTCCTCAGGGCACCACGAAGCATGGGGGGGGGGGGGAAGTTTTTTAACAGTAAGAGAGGGTGAAATGCACCCAGAACACGCCATGGGAAAGAAGTTCTTTGGATGATGGTGCCAGAGACAACTGGATGCCGCTCCAAAACAGGAAAAGAGGATTTTGGTGAGAAAGGGAGAGAATAATGTGTGTTGCCAGGAAGCTGACAAGACTGCACAATGTCATGGCATGTCAGGTTTTCTGTCACAACATTTCACCTGGCAAGTCCCACACAGCACACAGGAGCTGAGCCTGATTAGAGCACAGTGGATCCGTGCTTGTGGAGCGGTGTCTCCCAAGCGCTCGGCAGCGCGGGAGTGACAGAGGCACAGGGGGATGGAGATGTTCCTGTCTGAGCCAAGCAGGGAGACAGTGCTCACACTGGTGTTTGCTCTGCTGCCCTTTCCTGGGCAATGAGTTAATCAGGAGTGCTGCATGGATAGCTCAATCCCAAAATACAGACATTTGTCTGTGTGGCACAAGTGGGCAGTGTCTGTGATCCTGCTTGGCAGAGTTTGGATGTTGGGGATAACCCTCCTGGAAGGGTTTGCTGGACTAATTAAATATTCAACAAAGAGCTTTGTTTCTAATCTGGCTGTCTGGATTGGGTGGAAATACTGATGGTTTGAAAAATATATATATTTTTTACAAGACCACAGCGAATTGGTACCCGAAGGAAGATTTTATTTGTTTAAGTGTGTCTGTGATGAATGCAGTTCTGGTATTCCAAAAGTCTATGTACTGCAGACTGAAAATAGGCTTTTTGCCAAATGGGAATTGAAACGCACATATGTATTACACTATTTGCCTTAGAAGAAATTAATTTTCAGCTAGAAGCAGATAGGATTATTTAATATTTATCTTTAGCTGCAGGAAGATGAATCTATTATTTTATTTTGTTATTTTATGTGTGGTGTTCATCCAAATTTTCCTATAGGAGGTGCTGATGTATTCTTGTCTGTGCTGCATCAAGGTTAAAGGGTCTTCAGCTCCAAATTTCTCCAGTGACCCCCAGCAGAGACCCTCCTTTTCCTTAGGATTGGGAGGAGGAGGCCAGGGTTTATCACTAGGGTGTGCATATATCCAAGAAGTGCAGGGAGAACTGGGAAGGGAGGAGAGTCTTTCCAAGTTAATAATATTGGGAAGTTAAAACATCTCCAGCATTAAAATTGAGCAAAGGGACTGGAACAGTGTTGTGTGTCAAAGCTGACTGATTTAGTGCCGGGGAAAGAATGGACTGGAGTAGGTAAAGTTGCAGTCTCACAAAGGACATTGGAGCTGGGACTGTTAAATATCAATGGAGCATCACCCTGCCCTGTCAGCAAACTTCCATATGACCAGAGTGAGAGATGCTAAGATGTCATTTCATGGACCACGTTATGTGCTGCTTACAATGAGTATTTCATCCATGCTGCATTACATTTTTGATAAATTGTAACTTCCTGGAGGAAAGTTTGGTTAGCTTATCTCTAGTGTCTTTTAAAGATCTTTAAGGAGCTGATTTTGCCCCAAAGCTACCAGTCAGCAGGAGTCTGTAGGCATGTGGTAACAATTTCAATTACTGTAACAATGGCAAGTCTCCTTCCTGTAACTAATAAATGCAATTTATAAGGAATGTTAAGTAGCAACTAACAACTTACAACTTTGAATTTCAACCAAACTGATTAAATAATTAAAGTGAATTTGTAGAGTTGGGGTGGAAGGGAGGAAGGGTGGGAATTATGTGCATTTTTTCAGACACGTAGATACATTTGACATGACCCTTTGGCTGTGTCAACAAGAGAATTTCAGAGTCCATTCCCCACCTGCCTTGTCCCAATAACAGGAAAAATATTTTGAGGTAGCTTAGGTTGTTTACAGCATAGGACCAGAATAAATCTGCTTCACAGAGGTGTTGATAGAGCCAGAAGGGTAATAGAGTCAAAAGAGAGGAGTTGGTGGGACAATGTCCTGGGACTGATGGCTGGCAAAGGGGTGCTCCTGGGTTTAAAATCAGAATATCCTGAGTGGGAAAGTTCCCACAAGGATCATCATGAAGTGATCCTGACCTAGAGGGAGGTTTTGAGGCGAGCATCACCTGGCTCTGCACAGCACAGAGCAGTTGGGAGTGAGGCAGGGACTTGTGCACTTGTGGAGTTCCTGTCTCAGGACTGTGGGATTTTGGAGGAAGCTTTCCTTTTACAAAACCCAAGGATTAGCTTTATCCAGCTTTTGCATATTCATCCAGCAAAAAAAGCATTTTGATTTTTCCCAGATCTTGTTGTGACTCCCAGTTCCTCTGCTTCAGTTTTCCACGTGGCACAAACAGCAGCAACTGAAGTTTGAGAAAATAATGTGGGATTATATTTTTGGTAGGGATTTTGCAGATTCTCTGTTGGGGAAGTTGCAGAAGTACTCAATTATGAACATTACCTTCATTTCCTGCTGGATTCCACAGGGCTGAGTCCTGTGCTTGGAAAATTGTTTTTTGTTGTCTGAGCTGTAGCCTGAAAGTTCTCCAGGTTGTACTTTCTGTGCTGTGTTGAGGAAGTGAAAAAGAGAGAAGGAAAAGCAGAAAAGCTGAGAGTCAGAGGCTTGTTCTGTCAGAGTTTTTAGTACCAGCCCTATTCTTCAATCCTAAAAATGGAATAGAAGGAGAGTCAGAAACACTAATGAAAAAAATCAAATATTGAAGGTTGCAGGATTTAATAATAGAAATCTTCAGTGTGATTTGCCAGGCCACGTGGTGTGTGCTGTTATCCATTCAAAATAAAACTCATCGTGGCCCTGCAAAGGCTTGGAAATACACCCCTCTTTGACAATTTACCCATTTTGCTGTTACTGAGGTCTTTAAAGTGTTTTTAAAACCAAATAGAGCTGTGTTCTGAATTCAGGTATCTTTCCAAAAACCTTTCCTGAAATTAAATAATTTAATTACTTTCCTAGGTCAGTATTATGCTATTGATGGAGAGAGTGCTTTTCATGTTGCATACTGAAAGAACAAAAACCCCAAAACCTTTCACTTTATGAAAACACAGTGACCAAAATATAAATAATCAAATATTAGCTGTTATTTCTTGAAAGAAATTTTACTGTAAGTTCATGACATTCAATAAAACATAGAAATCTAGGTAAAATATTTATCAAATGGCAGATCCATACATGATTGTTTCTCCTGAGTTGAAAATCCTTGTGCTCAGTCCTTTCGTACAGATTCAAAGGGACTCCAAGTGACCCTGGTGTCTGTTTTGATGCCTTTTGGGGTTGGTTTCTCCTGTGGATAAAAGAGGGTTGTTGGAATGGGTCTGGGGGACAACTGAGGCTCTTCAATGCTTTGGGATTTACCTGGGACAGGGTCACTTTTACAGCAGAGCCTGCAATTCCCTGGTACAGCTTGATTCATTGCCATTAACAAAGGATGTCTGCAATAAAATATAATTGGTGCCATGTCACACTGAAATGATATTTTTGTGTGGAAAATTTCAGCATTTGCACTTCACAAATTGTCACCCTCTATCTATTGGTGTTTGAGTTATGGCCTTGCAAGCAGCAAAACACCTCTGTTTTGCCAAGTATGTGGTAAATTAGTGTATGAATATGGAGGCTCTCATTTGTTACTTAATTGATCTGCAGGGCTCTCCAATGGCAGATGAATCTGAAAGTGTAGGTAGTGACAAGAAGGTTTGGGGTTTATTTTCAGGATAATGGAGGAAAAATGATCCCACAGGTGAACAGTGCTGCTGTGGGTTCCCCAGACTCGGGGGATCCCCTCCTCCTTCCTCAGGCAGGCCCAGGCCCAAACACCTGGGACTGGCCCCTGGATGTCATAAAGCAGCCACGTTTCTTTCACCTCCTCTGAAATAATGTTTAGTTTTCTGTAGTTTTTGAACTTCAAAACCTTTTTTTGTGTCGGTGCTAGCAAGTGGCTTTGTTTTCCTCCTCAGTAAGGTGGCTTCCTGCATGGGCACAGTGCAGTGGACATGTGCTGAGGCTTCTTGTTCTTGATATTTTTATGTCTATGTAAGAGGTTACCTGATTCTTAGAAAGCTGAAACTCCACTGAAAATTTGAGGCCCTGGATTGTCAGCATTGCAGCCTGGCTAAGGAACATGCAACCTGGGCTGAGTAAAAGCAAAGGCAGCCTTGCAAGAAGTGCATATTATTGTATAAAATTTACTGCAAAGAGGAGTGATAGGAATAGAAAACATATACAGTAGCTTGCTGCATGCTAGCAGGTCTTTTCTGGGCTCCTAAATGTTAACTGGGTAGTCATGTAAGTTATTACACTCATTAAATTAGGCCACAAACAAGTCAACAATGATTCAGCAAAATGGTTTTGTTTGTATAGTGCAGGGAAGTCTGATAGATAACCAGTCAAACATTTATGGCTAAATGGATGAAGATTTTAACATTACAGCCTAATAAAAACCCCATACTGTGTGATTAAATAAGAGGGAAAGCAGTAAAAAAGAGAAAGCGTAATGATGGTAACATGTAGGTCAGTTACAATTTAATTGTCATTGCACTTCATTGCGAACATATCAATTCTCTGCTGCTTAGCTGAGCAGAAAACAACAACTTAACATGTACAGTGGGCCCGTGGCTGCCTGGCAAGCCCCCACTTCCATCACCTGCCTTCCACTACTTCCTTAACAGCCGCGGGAAGTCTTCCTGCCTTAATAGCAGCCATCCTGCTGGAAGCTCCTGCTGCTCGTGTCCTCCCTGCGCTCGCTGCATCGCTGAGCAGTAAATTCACTTCACTCTCTCCACAGAAGCTAAAATTAGGCTGTTTGCGTTACAACTTCCACCAAGGAACACCTGCTTGCAGATTTATTTTGGTTTATTTCGTGGTTTCAAATCAAGATGGCTTCGCAGAGGCAATACCCTGATGGACTGTATGGGAAGAGCACAATGGCTGATCGTTTTTCTTACTTATCCACTTTTTACTGGGGCTCCTTTCTGTGTAAGGCTTAGCTTCATTAACATTAATTGCAGCTTTAGCAACTCCATGGAACTGCTTATTCCTGCCAGTTTTCCACTATATTATATTTCCAGTGGTACTGAAGAAAGCTGCAGGAGGGAAAAAAAAAAAAAAAAAAGTCAGGTTTTGGTTGGGTTCGTGCCTTTTTTTCCTTTTTTTTTTAATCTGGATAATTCAGTGGCATCTCAAAGGGCCCTTGGCTTTGGCACCTTTTTAAAATGTTAGCTCTAAAGAATTGTCTGTCTGGCACAGTTATGCTGATCTATAGTAAAGACTTAACAGAGTACATAACCAAACTATTAATTCAGGTGCCTAAGGTGACATATTTTATCCAGCTCTGCAGAGCTGATTTTATACAGAGCAGAACATGGTTCCCATTTGGATGGGGAGAAAAAAAATCATAAGAAGTGAGGGGAGAACTGCCTGGCACCCAGGGAGCTTCAAGAATGAGGCTGGGAAAGTGTCTATTGGAGAGAGAATGCATTCAAATATGGGAATATTGTTGAGTCTTTTCCTTAACTTTGAGGGAGAAGTTTTGTGCTGGATCAACAAACTCTGCCAGTGTTTTTGGGGCAATCTGACTGGCCTCCACTTCCAAATCTCTTCTTACAAGCTGGAGCTGGGAACAAATGGATACTTACTAGTGGAACTTCTGAACTGCTGATTTCTTGGGCCATCCTTTGGCACACTTGGGTTTGTGTGGATGAGAAGCTGCACATCAAACCTGACTCGTACTTGGCACAAGTGCCTGTTATTACTGACCTTTAGCTGCCTGGGATTCCTGGGGCTGCTTCCTCTGGACACATATCTCCCCCAGAGAGGGTTATGGTCCCTTTGCACCGGCCTTTAGAGCAGGATCAGCTTTCCCAGGTAATAGGTCTCTCCCTGTGACATAATTTAATGCAAGTGTACTCCTCTGTGCTCCTGAGAGCTCCAGGAAGGTTTGTGCCCTGCAGCATCTCCCTGTGGAGCAGTTCATCTGCACAGCCCCACCCTGGCTCAGCATGGCCAGCACCTAATAGGCACCAAGGAGCCCCATTGCAGCTGCCTGCATTAGTGCCTTTAGAGGAAACTGCTTGCAAAAACCAGCCTAGATAAAATACCCAGATGTTTATGGTCAAAAGGTGCATTGGGAGCCAGTGAGGCAGTGAAGGCCTATTTAGAGTGAGTGTTTGGAGGCTTAACAAGATTAATGCCTGTGTGTGTGAGCCTGCAGGGGCCCCACTGAATGGTGCTCTCTCCATACCTGGGGGTTTTGCTGCTTAAAAGTGAAGTTTGTGTTTCTCAGTGCTGTGAAACCAGGGCAGTTTGGGCTCTGCCTGTCCAGAAAAAGGAGTTACTGTTGGGAGAAAGGTGCTCTTGGCTCCCTCTCTGGAACAGGACACCACTGTAACACAGCAGTTCCACAATCACAGCGCTGGGATATTTACCTAACTTTCTCTGGTTTCTCATCAGCATTACCTTGCTGATGTGACACACTCCCTGCTCAGTTAGGCAGCATTTACAGTTAGAACCTGACAGCAGCCAAAGAACCTGCAGAGTTTCTCCCTTGAGCTTTTGATGCTACAGTGATGTTTGGGCTGCACAGGAATGAAAAGAATGAATCTGTAGTTTGTTAAAGAAGCCCCAGAGGTTGGGAACGACAGCCCTGCTCTGCAGTGGAGTGGGGGGTTGTGCTTTCTCCAGTCACCAAGGTGCATCTATAATAGTTTTATTCCCTTTGAGTGTCTGATGATTCCATCCTGCTTCCTCACACAACACAGAAATATGTAGAGCAACCTTTAAACTTTGGGGGCAGCGCTGGGCAAATTCTAGGGAAATAAAGACTCTCTCCTAGGGGTAAAACCTAGCAAGTCCATCCTGCAGCCTCATACCCAATGCTTTGGCTTTCTTGGGTACTGGCTACTATTCATCAATCAATCTTTCCTGTTTAGCTGACAGTATTTTTCGTACTTTGATCTCCTGCTAATCCAAGGAATGACCACAATTATCATCTGTAAATTCAGCAGCATGGACCACCAGACCCTTGCGTCCTGTGTCTAGGTGTGTTTTCCTTGTGCTTTGGGGAGTCTGGGAGGTGGGTCCTGCATTTCCCAGCTGGGCTGCAAGTGGGGCATGCACTGCTTTGGCCACTGCCATTGGTACTGTTCTATACCTTGTGACATAATTTTAGGTAGCTTATTAGACTTATGATTGATGACAGCCCAAAGAGGATCTACAGCTACGCACTGACATTCATGCTGGCTTTTAAATATCAGACTCCATAGCTCCAGATCTCTATTTTACACTCAAGTGCTCCAAGTCTCACATTAGAGCATTCCTTCCTCCTCCTCCAAATTAACGTGTTCCTTTAAATGCACCAGTATTTCAGCAGTTGGGTTTTAAACAAATCCTGCATTATTTGCCCTTTTCTTACACCGCTTAATTCTCAGTTGAATGTTAACAATCCTCTCCACTGAGATATAAACATAAATAAATCGTAAATATTCCCTTTCCCATTATGTTGGACCCTGGCTATTC
Organism: Pyrgilauda ruficollis; assembly: GCF_017590135.1. NCBI lineage: Eukaryota > Metazoa > Chordata > Aves > Passeriformes > Passeridae > Pyrgilauda > Pyrgilauda ruficollis. The sequence goes on along the minus strand of NW_024524489.1, from coordinate 3,138,776 downwards.
CTTTTTTTTTTTTTCTTCCCCCTTATTAAATTATGTTTACCTGAATACATCAGGTTCATTTCACCTAGGCAGGATGTCCCATTAAGCATGACAAGTAGAAGGTTGTGAGATTAATGCCCTTCTTGAGCCTGAATTAGCATGTCAGCATCTTTTCAGCCCTGGGACTGGAGAACATAGGAAGCATGCCATAATGGACCTTAGCCTTTAACTGAACTGCTCTAATATTATTCCTATAACAAGACTACTTTTAAAGAGGCTCATTATTGGCTTCATTAGATATGTTACTTGCATCAGTGGCTGTAGTTACTCGTATAATATGGGAGAGGTTAACACAGCGTATTTTTTATGTATTATATGGCATATAGCTTGAAGTAGCCAAAAGGTTTATGGCGATGTAATTGGTAGTTAGTGTGAAATTTGTAAGACAAATAGACAATACCTAGGGTAACCCCTATAATCCTCTCCTTTCAGTTTTTTACAGCCACCAAAGGGCCTCATTAAAACAGCAGTCAGCACCTTAGTGAAAAGATACAGTGCTTATAGTGCCCAAATTTGACAGAAAATCTGCATTTTGTAAATCTGACACCTTTGATAGATTATACAGTGTGAAGCCATTGCTTCTAAGCATTATGATAACGCTTAAGGTTCTCTTCTGAATCCAACCGTGCTACATTCACTGGATATAACAATGTGAAAAAGAGCTGGTTGAATAAAATAAAGCATCCGAGATGGAGAGAACCTTTTTTTCCTTTGATACAAAGCTCATCTCATGCAACAGCTATGGTTGATATCCCTGGCTCTGTTTGTACCCAGGGATATGGGCATATAAATACTGGCAAAATAACTGTTTAATATACAGATGCAAAAAGGATCTGTGCCTTCATTACCCAGTTTATATGGCTGCTGCAAGGGAAGAGGGTGCACAGTGAGCATGGTATTAAGATTTCTTTGCTGCTTTAGAGGCACAATTCTGCCCTGACTCAAACTTGTGAGAACCTGGGTGGATTCTATTGGCCTGAGTGAATCCTGTTGTCACTCAGAGTGCTGTAAATCTGGTGTAATGCACTGGCTTACATGGAATTAAATGGACAGGCGGAACGAGAACGAGAATCTGACCCAATGAGGTTATTATTCTTTCAGCTTATTTGTAACAACAGCGAAACAGAAATGAGCTGCATACACATAGCATTGGCTCTGAGTGCCGTGGTGGGTGGAGGAGAGCTCAGCTCTCAAGTATTGAGGTGTAATCTTTGATATTTCAGTTGCTCAAAACCAGATTTGGTAGAGTGAACTATTTGAAACGGAGCAAGCACAGCTTGTCGTGGTTGATTAGTTGTGACTATTTGGTCTAATCACAAAAGGCAACCTCCAACAGCCAGGGGTCCAAAGGAGTAATTCTTATTTCCCCTCCATTTAAGAGGTGGGATCGAGCTTTTAGAGCTGCAAAAATTTTTTACCAACTTGCCAAAAATAAAATGAAAACTCACTTAGCTCCCATCCTTTGTGGTGGAGGAAGTTCCTCTGGATTTCTTTGCTCAGGGGTATGGAATGTAGGTTATAATGCTTACACAGGCTCCAAATGTGACAGCTGTTTACCTCTTCATCTGGTAATTGAAAGATTTCCTTTTAAATTAGAGCTGCTGTAGACAAAGAATGGAGCAGAAATCACATTCAGTTCCTTGGCAAAAATATAGCACTGATCATTCTGCAAGAGGTATTTCCAGTGTAGCCCTTTGATCATGGCAGAAATCCTACCACAGAGTGTTGCTAAAATAGGAATGCAAACAAAAAACAGGGAGGTGTTACATATGTGAAACCCTTTTATTCCCTTTTGCATCTGGATTTCTTCCTGCCTTTGGTGAATCGCCTGTTCAAAAGGGCAGAATCAGTCCCTGCAGGTAGCAAAGGTGAAGTGACGCTGCTGAAGTGGTCAGTGATTCAAGGAAGTTTAATTTAGAGCTCTCAAAAATAAAAATATACAAGAAGCAAATATTTGACTTGAAAATAAAAATTTCTGAGGAATAACTTTTACAGCTTGGAGTTTAAGTGGGTTTGTTAATTTGTTTTCTAAATTTCAAGTTCTATATGTACTTAAATCCAGTAGCAAACAGGAAATCACTGGAGCTACACTGGGGATTAATTTGTGGTCATACCTATTCTATAATAACCTTTCTTCATAGAGACTTAAAACTGTAAAATCAGTGGCAATAGCAGAATTATTCAAAAATTTATTAATATCCTTTAAAAAGAAACAAAACCAAACACCTGTTTGGCTGCAATATCTCGATCCTTGAGGTCGTTCTCCTCAATAACAGAGTTCAGGTGAAGCATTGCCCTATTTCACTGTGCTTTTCCCAGGACTAATATCACAAATAGTCACTATTTTTTGTCAGCACAGAGTTAAAATGTGGAAGGGTGGAAGTCACCTGTAATTTTGATCATGAGAAAAGAAAGTCTCCTGCTACCGTGAGTTACCTGAAGCATCATCACCAAAGGAGTGACTCCTTTTAATTGCATTCCTTGTTTCTGAGTTGTTCAGAAATTATTCTATGTATTTTTTTGGCATTTCTAGGAAAACCCTTAGAAAAAGGATCTCTTGGCTTTCTTGTTTGGTATTTGTTGATAAATCCTCTCAATCCAGGCACACATTTGGGTGGGAAAGAGATGGGACAGTGCAGGTAGAGGTACTGATCCAGGGTGGAAGCACAGGAAGGTTCCTTGACCACCTTTCTCAGCCAGGGAGTTTATTGAAACACAGTTTAATTATAGAACTGACCATGGTACTTGTTTAAACATAAATTTTTATTGTAAAAAAAACCCAAAAAAACCTCCTCATGGATTGCAACCCTTGCCTGGAGCAGGAAGTGGGTGTTTGTTCCTGTATTTCTTGTGGAGGGTGATGCTGTGGAACCCGAAGGCCCTGATTTAACCCTGCATGACGATGCTGAGCAGCACAGAACAGCAAATTGTCTTGGGCTGTGCATACCACAAGGGATTCAGTTGTGAGCAGAACAGGGGCTGGCTTAGCTGTAGAGAATGTTGAAATCTGGGCCACCTAAAGACCTTTGAAATGAACTTTTTTGCCCAAGTCCGGGTTGTGATCACGATGGCTCGTGCTGTGGGATGAGCATTTCTAAGTCTCATGTCTGGGGGTTTTAATTCAGTGGATTACTCACATCTGTTAGGTGAGAATTACAGAGTGCTGGAATAATGTATTCTCGTGGTTTAAATCTATCACTGCCAAGGGCTACTGAATAGTAAGTATCAACATCTGTGTTACTTCTTTGAGTTTTCTGATTAAATGTGTCTAAACATTTCAGCTCCTACTGGAAATAAAAATAAAAGTAGTTCCAAGGCAGTTGAGGCAGGATTTCAGTGGAACACACTAGCAGCAGACATTAGTTAGGACTGTGAGTGCGATTAGCCCTAAATAACATTAGACTGGCATTGTGATTTGTATTATTGAAGGGACATCAGGCTCTTGAAACTGTGAATAATGGAGTAAATATAAACAAAGGTACCTCTATTTTGACAGTGATGTTCCACCTCTCCTTCCCTGCATACACAAAAATCATTCAAATGCCTTTTCTTTCCCTGACAAAAATATTCATTAAAAACATTTCACTGTGCTGCCTTTTAATATAGCGCGGGCATTCAACCTGCGCAGGAAGCTCCCTGGAACCACACAAATACTGTGTAATTATCTTGTGGCTCCCTGCTGGCTGCTGCATATTCCAAGCACAAAGTGAGCAGCACATTTCTAGAGCCTGACTTCTGTCTTCATTGTCCCTGCTTGGAATATGAAGCTCCACTTCATTATAGCAGACCTGATCAAACTTGATAGATTTAGCCATTATTCTTGACTGTGTCAACTTTCTACAGCTTTTTTTATTTTTTTTTTTCTTGGGCTCTTTTGTTTTGCCACCCAGGGACTGCATCTTATTTCTAGGCATTCTGCCTCTCTTTTTCTCTCTCTCTCTCCTCCCCCCCACCCCCAAACAAACCAAGGTTTCAGCAAATAATGCTGCTTGGGCATCATGTGATTCGAGGAAAATAAGGCTTGCAATTTTTTCTCAATTGTGCTTTATGGTTTTTATTGACTTTTTTTTTTCCCCAGTTTGTTTCTATAAAAAAAAATTATACTGCAATATTGACAGACAATACAGAAAAGCTTTGAAAATCCTTATTTTCTGTTAGTGGTACTATAAATTTAACATTGTGAGGGCTTTTTTTGTCTGTTTTATGACAACTTTCAAGTAGCACTTCAGAGTTCATATTTTCAAGGCTGATTCAAACAAATGCATCTTATCAAATTTTATAAATCATTACTTTGTTTATTTAACCTCCAGACGTATCACCACATTTTCGTTGCAAAAGGCATTAGATCATTCTTGGGGCAAATACAGATGTTAATGGGACTGGTTTACCATAACAGATTGCTTTGTAGTTTTTGAGAGTTGCTATGCAACAATAGGGGATCACAGTGCAGTTAAAACCCCTGATTTTTACAGTCCTGGGTGAAATATGGAGCATTTTCATACATCCCTTGAATTGCCACCAAATGCCTGAACCAATAGGTGAGGAATTTGTGTCTGAATTTGTAAGACTCCAGGGTCAAGCAGCCCATCTTTGCTGTTATTAATGAACATGATGAGCACAGCAATGAAGCTTTTCCAGCTTTACATTTGCTCCATAGTATTTGTTATATCTACGTGTCCATTCCACAGGCAGAATCAATGTGGAAAAGCACTTTATAATTATTTTTTTACATATTAAATAGCAATCCCGCATTGTTAAAACTTTGGGAAGAGATTAGGCTGCTTTGCTTTTGTTTCTATTTCGGCTGCAGATTAAAAGGTAAAGGATGTCTTATAATTTCCAACAAGTTTACTGAGCAAGTCTTATTGAGCTATATTATTTAGCAGCATTTAAATACTGTTAAGAATTGGTGAGATGGCTTTTTAAAAAAAAATTTTAGAATCATTATTTTTTTTTAGAGTGGCATTTTCAGTCTCACCAAAAGCTTCTCGGCATCTTAAAATGTAAATTGCAGAGAAGCAACACAAAGGATAAAGAGAAGATTTTGAAGGCAATCACAGTGATCACTTAATTCAGTCTCTGCATATCCACTTGGCATAAGGTAATTAGAGTGCCACATTGCTGTAAAGACAGAAAGCTTAGGCTACCATTCTGACTCACCCAGACGATAATACATGATTAGAAGTCAGTGACAGATCACAACTGCTGAATGACCCACCAAGGTCTTATCAAGGGCAAATCGCATAATTAGCATGCACTTGGCTGGCAGAGGAGTACAGTGCTATTGTTCTGGCACAATCAAATTAGCCCAGCCAATGGGGTCACTGTTCCATGACCTCAAAGACATTTCGGGGTTTATTTTTCTACCAATGGAAACATAACAAAAAAGAAAGAAAAGCTGAACCCCCCAGCCTGCTCTAAAGTGAGCCGAAGTTGCTGCAGACGCTGCAAATGCCCATCGCAAATGGATTTTTGGAACACACTCTGCCAAATCCTTAGTTCATCATGTATGGAATAAGGGAGTCTGCTAATGCAGTCTGACCCTGGGGGACACACATGTAATGGAGCCACTTTGACAGAAATCCGAGCATCCAGCCAGGCCTGGAACTCATTTATCCTGGATGCGGCCGCAGCACCGCGCACGTGATGGGGGAGGGGGAGCCTTCATGCAAACACAGAATCTTCTCTTCATGATGATAATTAGCACAATTATCTTGATTTGCTCATTTTATCTGTATTTTCCCTAAGGTTTGGCCATTTTATTTGTGTGTCTCTGCTGTCTCTCCTGTGCGGGGCTCTCGGTGAGAGCAGGAGTGGTTGGGCTGGCAGCCACCAAGGCTTCAGGCATGTCCTCCCTGGAATGCCTTTGCTCTGTGGCACAATGCTGAGTGTAAATTCCCTAAAACACACAAAGAGCACTCCCTGTCTCCCCCTGGAAGACCTCTCCTGGCTTTCCAGTGCTCACTGGGCCAGTGACGAAGTGGAACCTTCCCTCCTGGCAGCACAGTTCTCCAAAGCAGTCAGAGACATTGGCTCTTATTTCTTAGTGAGATTTGGAATTGTTGGTATAAATGTGCTTTTCCCCCTTTGTTCTCAAAAAAGAAATAAGGCTTTGAATTGATCTGCACACTTGTTAATATGCATGGGATAGAGGAAAGCCATTGGAACTTTTAGGAAAAGTGAGAACGTGGCCTTTATTTGTATTCTCTTCCATTGCACTGCACATATTTGGGCTGTGTTTCCCAACCTCTCCTGGATAATTGGATCAAAAAGGTCTATAATGAATTGTCTCTGTCATGTCTGGGCCTCCATCACCGCTTCTCTTCACTACTGGGTTTTTTAAGGCTGGGTTAAGTTAACTCAAGATAGCAACTCTAAAATGTTTATATTTCATGAATTTAAAGATGAGCCTTTGCGTTCAGCTGAAAGGGAAATGAAACACAGCATTCAGATTTCTTTTCAAGGATTTGGTCTCAGGTCTTTAGCTGATGGGAGAGTTGTTACATAGGGTATTTCAGCATAACAGGCTCTTTTCAGCCTTCCTTCTGGTTAATGCTGCATCATTGCAAACAGTGTTTATGACATCACAAAAAGCAGAAATGTTGTCAGAAATGGAGAACTGACCCTTGGAGCTCTGGACACAGGAAGAGGCTGCAGAGATGGGATCTTGTGACTTTTTTCCTGTTATCATTAGTCTTTGTGGAGAGAGAAAAGTAATAAGTACTGAACTGCTGCCTGCTCAAATAATATATTTCCAGTGTTTTACTGGGCATGAAATTTCACCTTTGAGCCAATTAAAAAATTCCAGCTATAACTTGGCTTTGAATGGACTGGGGCTTTATGCTGCTGAGGCTGCCTTGCTTGTAGCCTTGTAGAAGAGCTTTGTGATCCTTGTCTTTTCCCAAATATACTTTAATAGACAAACTTAAGGTTCTTTACCAAGTTATGGTTTGAGGATGAAATAGGAGAGTTTACTAGAGAAGGGAATTCAAATTACAGTGAGTGATTCAGGGTCTTCCCTAAGAATTAATTCTGACAATACCTTCCATTTATTGTAAATACCTCGGCTGAGGCTGCGGAGTCTGTGCCATTGAAACTTTTCCTTGGCTGGCAGAAAGCTTATTTCTAAAGGTCTCGTTGATTGTGCAAACACAGGAACATTTTCTTTCCTTGAGAATTAATATTGACTGTGTATAGAGTGCTGGCAGTACTCCATCCAGCCACAAAATCATATAAACATATATAATTACTCTGAAAATCTAATCTATTCCTGGATACTTAGGCCATGCAAGAACTTTTGTTTCCCTGCATAAAATGATAAATTATATACAAAGAAGCAATTATGGTTGTTCTTGAATCCGAGAGAGATGGAAATTTACACTTTATAAATACAGACCTGCTTTTCCTAAAAGGCATTTATTTCTGCAGTTTTGTAGAGGTGTGTGTTTGTATCTGGATGGATGTCAGTGTGGGGATGTTTACTTGTCTGTGTAGGAATAAAATGAAAAACTGTGCCTTTGTATACCCTGCCTGTGTAGTTGTATGTGTGAGCGTGTAATAATTCATAGTCCCATAAGCTCTTGGTGGACATTGCTGCCTCAGTCACTCAGCCCCCACCATGAAAGTCCCCTAACAAACAGGATTAAAATTCACTCCTTTCAACCATCCCAGGCATTTATTCCTTCCTTTTCATTGAGCTACATTTGTCTGATTTAACAAGATAAGATTTGAGTGCTGATGCAGCCCGTTGTTAATGCAGCAGCCGCATCCGCCATACCATCGACACTGTGCATCAGAGGGATGCATAAATCAGGTATTCAAAAAAAATTAGATATGCAGCACACCAGTTTTATAGTCCCAGCCTCAGAAATTGAAATGGCCCAGATTAATGTATTATATCTTACACACTGTCCGAGTGAATCAACTTTAATATATTGAACAGATTCGCAGAACAAGACTTTGTTATCTAAGGAGCACTCGGAAGAAGGAATTGACCTGAGGATTTGATTTGGTTCAGGTAGTTCATGTTGTACAGCAGCATTTGAATAGTTTCACATAAAAATAAAATTTGTATCAGAAATATTTCACATCATTCTGGGCTTGTTCGTATTGCGGCTCTGCAGCGGGGCAATATTACAGAAACAATGTCCAGTAAAAAGATGATTTTAACCTTTGCTTCAGACGTGTCAAAACAATATAATGTAATTTTAATGCAAACTGCTGCTTCGTGGCAGAGGCGCCTCCACACACTGACTCGAACTAGTTTAGGTTTATGCTGAAAATGAAAAGCCCATTGAATTTCATACAGAATGGAAATGCCACAATTTACACTGGCTCTGTGTTCTGTTGGAAGCCGTGCAGGGACAGGGTCTGGCTGTATCTCTATTGACAACCCATAAAACAATTTTACCTGCACAATCAAGGGTAGATGAGCGTTAACGTGGGTGGGGGTGTCCCTTTGATTGTGAAGTATCAGCACTATTAGGGCAGAGTGGGGGTGGCTGTTTGCTTATTGAAAATAAAACAAAAACCTGATGGAGCAAGAGGGGCATAACAAGATATCCGAGGTGTGTGTTGAAGGGTTGTAGAGCGCCTTTGCAGAGGTGTTTTCCCATTTATTCCTTGCTCTGAATTATCCAGTTCCTGGGTAATTTACCTGTTGTTAACCACTGCTGTATTTTTGGATGAATGGTTTGGTAGCTCCTCTCAGTTCTGTACAAAGCCAGATGGGGTTTTCTGGGTAGGGAGTCACCTTGTGCTGGAGAGTGAGGGAGGAGCTGTCTGGGTACAGCCACCCCTTTCCATGTGGGAATGTCTTTGAAGGCAAAGGATAACTTGACACTTGCCCTGTAATTGTGCTGTGCTAATCAGCGCTGAGGAGAAATGCCATATTGAGTGTTCATCTTAAAGGGCACTGGGCAGATTCTTTTCGTGTTTGTGCTCCTGGAGGTACAAAAGATGCTGAAGGGGATTTGAAAATTCCCAGGTATCTCACTGTACTGGAAATCAGTTAGAGTCCTGTGCTTTTTAGGCATCTGGTGCTTCTAAAATATGGTCAGGGAGGACTGGAGTCTTTTAAGGCTGCCCTTTTAGAGCATTTTATGTCAACCTGTTAGTGCTGTTTACAAGACAGATGTTTAAAAAGATGAGGGTGGACTGGGGCTGATGTGATGTCATTATGGAATAGCATAGACTATAGGGACCATCCTGCAGGATTGTACCGGGGCTGAAGGTGGTGTTGACTTATCCCACAGGAAAGCAATTAACAGCACAGGGAGAAGCCAATTGCTGGCTGGGCTTTTAGGGAACAGGGATCACACCTATGCAGTGCTACGGTGACCATGACCATAAGAGGAGCTGGTGGAGATGGGTGGGTATTTTTTCAGTCATTTGAGACTCTCTGAAGCCACTCTGGGCACTGGACAACTTGCATGTTTTTAGGTTTGTCCAGAAGATACAATCCAGTCTGAATGAATTTCCCAGTCCTTGTTTTATTTTCCACAGCAAATGTTGTAATTCACAGTAACCTAATGGAAAGTAAATTGTAAGTGCATTGCCTTTTTGCCTTTTGTAGCTTGAAAGCAGAATAATAGCAAATTAGAGTAGGTTCATATTATTTTTCAACGTGCAACATCCCCCTGCCACCCTTGTGCCTGCCTCAGCCACTTTATATGACTTACTGGTCTTTCTTCAAAGAAAGACTGATAAGGTCTGGTCCAACTTTGTCTATCTACACTAATATAAATGAGAAATATTATTATCAAATTACTATTTATTGTGGGCTGCTGGAAAGAGTAATTTTTCAAGAAAACCTCAGGGTCAATCAGCCTTGAAGGAAAATCTTGGTTTATCAACAAATTCACCATCCTCTTGTACATAAATAATCCTCTGTAATTAGTGTCAAAGATGGACAGAAATCCAAAGCAAAAATGTAGTTTTAAGGTATGCTCATCCTTAACTGTGAAGATCTGGCTCTTTTGCTCAGTGTTGTTCTTGAGTGTGGAGACCCTGTGCAAATCACTGGTTTTCATAAAATGATCTAAATGTGTACTCAGATTGTTTGGTGAGCAGGGAGGACTTCAATATGTCCTTGCTGACCTCACAGCTGAATTGCCCTGGCCTTTGTTAGCTCTCTGTCCTACCAAGTGTAGCTCTCTTTAAAGCTTTCCTTCTTTTTGCTTAATTCATAAATTTTTCCCCACTACAAAAATCAGATCTCATCAAGTTTACAAACTCGTGTTATAAACTTGCAAATCAGAGTGAGCAGGAAATATCCGACAGGATTCATGCCTCTGTTCAAGTGCCCAGATAATTATGGGAACATTTTAAACCCAAGTTATTCCAGTGCATTAAATAGAACTCTTTAATCCTGTGGAGTCTGTGTCTTCCATCTGTTCTATCAATTAAACCCTACATTGATCTATGAAGTTATTAAGCATCAGCCAAAGTTCCAAACAGATCTGCTTTGCCACCAGTGGAAATCCTATGTTTAGTAGGAACAATACCATCATTTTTTTACAGACCCCCCCCCAAGCACATTTTTTTCAGATTTCTATAAAATTTTTGTTACCAAGTTAGGTTTGAGCATTGTGGTTCCTGTCAGTTATTAGAAGACATCCCTGAGGATGGTTGTTAGGGAGAGAGGTTAATTCTGAGAGGGTTCTTATTTTGGCATTTCAGGCTCAGCCTTAGAGATGCTGCTTGCTATGATGCACACACAGAGGCAGTCCCTGAGTTTCATTTCAGGCTCAGCCTTAGAGATGCTGCTTGCTATGTTGCACACAGAGGCAGTCCCTGAGTTTAACCATAATCCCATAAATTAACCATAATCCCATAATAAAACCTTGTTTATCCACTTATGGAAAGGTAGAAAATGTAGACAAGAGGTGGATGATGTTCTTGCAGATGGGCTTTGCTCACTGATGGATAACCTTCTTCCATCGAGATGGAGCTCCTGCCTGATCTCACATTTAATTACAAATTGGTAATGCTGCAGATAATTAAGTCTTATAAGTAAGGAAACATGGTTAAGAGGACACAACAAAAGGGAGAGAGTTGTGTCTTTTGACAAAGTTAGAGGTGGCAGCAGTTTGCCACTGTCCATTTTGCTCTCTAGGACACTTGTCAGGGCACATCCATCTCCAGGGTTTTGGAGACCACAGAGAGTTAAGACAATGGACAGATCCCTGGCTGTGGGTAATAACGCAGTCATTGGTGCTGGCACGGTCCTAGAAATTTCCTTTTCACGTAGTCTTGATCTCCTTATAACACACTGGATTTTAACTGAGTGACTTTCATCCCAGCACCTGTTTTTTTCCCAGGGCTAGGGAAGGGAAGGGATTGCTCCAAGTATAGGGAAAGGTGTGCTGATGGTAGTAGGGGAAGTGTCCCTTTCAGGGTTGTCACACACCATAGGTGACAAGGTTATCTTTGTTGGATCCGAAAGCAGAAGTCTCTTGGCAAGAGAGAATCCCTGCCTTAAGAACGCCACAACAGGAAGAAGCAGATACCAAATACCCCTTTTCAAGGTGTAATGAGTAAGTTGTCCCCTATTAAACACCTTTGCAAGCTGAGGGTCCTTAAGTTCAGGGTTAACTTGTCGTGAGCTACACTTTGATCTTGGCTGGGTGTTTGTGCTTGAGACACACAGAAAATGGCACAAAATGGCTCTATATGTCAATCTTTCCAAGCCACACTGTGCCAATGCCCTTCCTTATAGACTCCACTAGCAAAGCTAGGGGGTTTTGTGCAAAGTTAGCTCCTCCTGTGGCTTTCTGGAATCTCCTTCTCCCTGTGGAACAAGCTGTATGTGTGACTGCATGGAGAACAACCCCAAATCCCCGTCTCTCACACTCCCTGTAACATTTTGGATTTGGACCTAACTCACTCTGACTGGGGAGCAGCAGTGGGAACAAAAACTCTTGAGTACTGAGATTGTGGCAGGTTGAAAAGTTCCCCATGGATGCCCCATTCATGGTAACTGCTCAGCAGGGCCTTGGCCTCCAAAGCTTGTTTGTGGGATAAGAAATTTAAAGAAAGATACCAACACCTGCATTCCTGGAGGTGAAGGGAAAAGTGCAGTAATGCCAGGGTTGGAGGGGCTCATTTTGAAAAGAAATTAAGTAGTAGCAGGTTAGAATTAAGCGATCATTTTCAAAATGCTTTTGAGAAACACGCATAACAATAAAAATATTTTTATATTATACGGTGAATATTTATCAATCCTGTGGTATTTCAAGTGTGCTGGAGTTCAGAGGGTTCTAGGCTGGTGAATAAAGATGCTCGTACAGGTGTGTGCTTTTCATGGCAGCAAAGCTGCACCTGAACTTTCCCCCAGAAGAGTCTGTGAACAAATGGCTGTATGTGAGAGACAACTGGCTGTTGGCAAGGTAGGCTCTTTTCCCAGGTCTTCCTCTTCCTTGAAGAAATAACCTTCCATTGCAGTGCTGCCCTATTTTTATACTCCCTTTTATTCCCAGCAGTTTGCATGTCTGTGTCATCCAAAATATTGCATTTGCCCTATGGGGCTGTTTCTTTTTCTCCCTATTTATTTATTTTCCGGGCTGGAGCAGGATTTCTGAATTTTTGCCTGCCTTCCTTCCCAGATGTTATTTTGCTACTGGTTCCTTGAAACACCACAGAATGATTTTGTAGCTTACTGTCACACTTCCTTTGGATGTACTGCACAGTGTGAAATGTTTTATATAATAAAAAATGTAAAAGTCCTGTAACACTGTCCTGTAACACCTTAACATTGACTTCAAAACAGGGAGAAAAAAAATCTAGGTGCACATTCCATTTCAGGCTTTAAACTTATTCCCCTCCTCAGAAATTATGTGAAATGAAATGAAATGAAATTGTGGAGTGATATTCTGAACCTAAAAGCTGGTGTAATTTATTCCATGCCCACTCTGTTGGGTTTTTTAAATCTATACTTTTAATTTCTTATGCAGAACTTTATCAGTCTATCTTTAAGAACATGTCTAGTGGAAAAATCCAAACCTCTTCCTTATCAAGTCTCACTTCTCAAGTTTTTAAAATGGCATTTTAATAGAGGAGTTATTTCAATTAATCAATTTTTAAAAAGTAATAAGGGTGCCTAGTATGCATGGAATGTCAAAACATCTGGTTCTGAGATTTTTGCAGTGATTTCTGCAGCGCTTTTGAAGGATGGCAGCTAATGATATGAATCAGCAGCCCCAAAATATTCCCTGCTCAGATAGTAGAAAACTTCTTGAATTAGATTTTTTTTTTTTTTTTGGGGAAGGATTAAAACTCACATGGAAACTCACGGGCAGTAAAAATAAATTAGTGAGATTGAGCTGGCAAAATACAACCATCTCTGTTGTGGCTGTGAAAGGTGGCCTGAAAAGTACGTTTATCAAGGTATCTTTTTTTGGGGCAGTCTACACTGGATCTGGTGGTGGTGTTCCAGAGGAGTCATTAAGATAAACTTTATACTGATTTAAAACTGATTTAGTTGGGAAGGAAAACAATACAAGCAAAAGAAGAGGTTTTTTTGCTGGAGGACAGGATTTTTTAGTTTCCAGCAAATGTAGTTAGGTTGATGGCATTTTTACTGAGGTACACAAGCTGATCAGATGAGTGTTCCTGCACAGAATCCTCCCCCAGCTGTCACTCACCCTTCAAGTGAGATGAGGACAGGACATTTGATAAAGTTGGGAAGAAGAGAGAGAGGAAATCCTGTTACAACTTCCAGCTATGCCTTTGGGGAAAGCACTGTTCATTATTTCCTGATGCTTTTTAGGATTTTCCATCATGTCATTCACTTCTTTGTGGATAAATATTTCAGTGTACATCCTCCAGTGGCTGTGTCTTCCAGATACCAACTTTTCTTCTGGCAACTTGGGGAGAAGAGTTTGTCTTATTTAAGGAAGGCTCTGCCCCCTTCCCTGCTCCAGGTGTTTATGGGAGCACCTGGCTTTAGGGAGCCCCAATAGTGCTTTCAGATTGTGAGCTACTTTGTTGTGCTTATTTTTTATTATTTATAATCTCATCAAAGGATAGTTTATAATAAGGGGGGTAAAGTTCAACCCTCTGTGATTTAGGTAATTTACAGATTTATTTAGCATCACAGTAAATTGGATTGCTTCTGGCTTTCTGAGAAAGTAGTGAGTTTGTAGATCAGAAAGTTTGCAGTTTGCTTCTCCAAGGGATCTTACACACAAAGTGTTAACCCTTGATGAAGTAAAGCATCTGTGGTGGTCATTTCCTGGCACCACTTTTCAGGAGGAGGCTTGTTGTGCTTCAGCATTTGATTTATTTACAATTTATCAGCTTTAGAGGTGTGGTTTAAATTGCTACCAGTGTGGTATTATATGTGCTACTGTTCCTTGTGCTTTATTCCCTTTGTGGCTGGAACCCAGAGTGGTGGAACAAGAGGTGGAAATTGGATACCAACCATGTCTGTGTGGAGAAAAACATCTTGTGACTGCTCCTCCTTCCTCATCTTCTCTGCTGTGATGGTCTGACCCCCACCTGCTCCTTCTCCAGGGCTCAGGCCTGGCCTGTGCTCCTCTGCACCTGACCAGAGGATGTTTGATGTTTTTATTCTAAAGTTATGGCTCTGAGCAGGCAGGAGATACGCATGGCACCTTTGGTGGTCAGAGCCACCTAAATCTGAAAATGTTTCTCCAGCCCATTAAAACCTTCTCCTGCTCTGTTGCATTTTGTGCTGATCCTGCTGTGCTCTCTATAGGAGTGACAGGTGTCCTTTTGAGTGTAAACATCCCTCAAATGTTTTACAAAACCATTGAGGGTGTACTGAGGAACAAATTAGAACAAGTTGTACATCTGGTGGTTACTAAACAAAGTCCATGGACTTCCTTTCCACAAGACTTGAAAAAACAGCATAATATTCCAAAGCAGGGGAACATTTTCCAGATTTGAAGCTAAGGTAAGAGTTGAAGAAAAAAATAATGGTGATGCATTCAGGAAAGTCAAGAATTTTACTAACAGAATATGATCAAAAGTATACAAACACCATCAAATGCATTTGCCAGTGGTGGGGGGTTGGTATGAGCAAAGTGAATATTTCAGATCTTGCTATTTGCATGTCCTGTCACTTTATGTTCAGAGATTTTGGTAGTAAATCAAGTTGCAGGCAAATTTTCATATGAATGGAAATTTGGCCATGGTAACCTTGCAGTGACTCTGAAAAGTGAAGTTTTTAATATAATGCTTTCCTAATGAACATTTTAAATCAAAGAGGTTTTGTGCATGAATTTTAAAGTTTCATTGAGGGACAGCCATATACTTAATATGCTTGGTCTGGCTGAGATGGGTAATAATAATTTTTAAATCCATAAGTGGTTGAAATGTTAAGTTTATGGCTAATATGGACTGTAAGAGTTTTCTGTCAAGTGTTAATGATAAACCCACTGCCTGTAAAAACTACAAAAGGACAGTGCCTCTTTAACAGGGACTACTGTTTGTGCTCCATGGAGCTTTGCAGTATTAGTAAAGCAGCATGAAAGAGTTGATTTTCATTTTATGTTGTGCTTGTGAGGCATTAACATGATGTTCTAACACTTGTAAATGAATACAGCTCTTGCCTAATCTGTCATTTTAATGCCTTATAGATTTTATTTCACTCTGTGTTGTACCAGATTCTCAATAATAATAATCAACTGCTTTGTTGTTCTCTTGCAGAAATTAAATTTCTGTAGTGAGTGTGCAACTAATAAAAGATGTTGCTTGAGGAAACAAAAAATAAATATGATGAATCATAAAAGTTGTATGTAGGGGGTTGCTCATATATGAAAGACAATTACTGAAGCAGTGGTAAATTCATCTGATTCTCATATTGTCAACATCTTAATAACTCTCACAAAGGGTTTGCTGGAGCAGCTTTGTCTGTATTGCTGTCTGTAATCAGCACCGTGACCCCCATGGACACTGATGTGTGGGAGCTGGGTGGGGGAGCCTGGTGCAGGAATATATTTAGTGTTTTAAAAGGGTTCTGACATCCCCCTGCTGCTCTCTTGCTGAACCAACTCTGCCACCTGTGTAAGGCCAGCCCTTTGTGCCCTGGTTATCTGCAGGGTGCAGCGCCACAGGGGCATGTCCAGGAGCTGGGAGACAGGAGCTGTCCTCGGTGTGTTGGTCAAACTGACCCTAACAGAGTGAAGGGAACCTTGTTTGCCACAAGTGTCTGACTGACAGCCCTGCCTGGAGAAATACAAGCTACTAAATGTGGCTTCTGAGAATGTTAAATACAGGCTAGGCTTTGGCTTCGCTCCTGGGAAAGCACAGAGAAAGAAAAGTAGGAGAAAAAAAGTTTTTGTACAAACTCCTGTCTTTGAGATGCTCCTTTTAGATTCTGTGGGGGCTCCTTACTCTTTAGGCAGTGTGGTTCAGTACAAAATAGTCTGTGGCTGTAGGTGGGTGTATGGGTCAGGTTTGGGATTAAAGCACCTGCAATATCAGGTACAGTTTACTGCTACCCACTGGTTTCTCCTTGAGGGATTACAAGCACGGGTGACAGGTGACCAATATCATCACTTCATCCCTTAAACCCCTTCTTTCCTAAGGGAGGTGGCTGTGACCAGGGAACTGTGTGATGGGTCTGTAAAAGCAAAACTTGCTGTTTGGTGTTGTCTGCTCTCAGTGCATCCTCTTCTCTTGGCTTCTGCTTGACAACATGGCTGCTAATTTCGCCTCCCAGTAGTCAGAGTGTTGTAATTCTTTCTGTTTGATGAAGTACATGCAAAAGGATACAAACAATCTTTTATAGGAGAGCAGGGGAGTTGATCAGGATATTTAAGGCTCAATTCCTAAAACAATTTTGCATCCAACCGTTCCCATTAGGCATCAGAATGAAATAACAAAAGTTCCCAAACAGCTCAGTTTCATTTTAGTAGGAACCACAGGATACCCAGCAGTTCTTGAAACTGTTGTTTTTTTTCCCCAAAAGGAACTTGAGCTCCCCTAAATAGCCAGCAACTGCTGAGGAGAATGGAGTATCAGCTTAGCTCTCAGCTGTGATCCTGCAGCAAGGAGGGGCATTAGGCAGGGAATCATTTCAAGACGGTTTATATTGCTATATTGCTACTGCCAATTTCTTATTTGGCCCTGAATCCAGAACTGGCGACAACAATGGGGCTGCATGGAGACAGAACTTCTCCTGTCCTCTAACACAAAGTGTGGACCTGGAAGAATACCTGGATGCCATCTTCTCTCATGGAAAAGTCTATATTTAGTGATGATGTTAAATGTGGATACAAGCAGGGAAAGTTTACAGGAAAGGCTTTTTTTTGTTCACTGCCAGCTGGTCTTTGATGGCCTTACATTTATTTGTTTATGTTGGCACAGACCTAGTGCTGCCTGTGGGGTTGCCTGCCAAAGGCCAGGTGAAGGTGGCAGCACCTGTAGGAAGAACCCAGATAGAGAAGCAGTGCTGGAAAATTTGTAACCACCCCAGAACACACCTGCTTCATAAAATCAGGTCATTCAGACTCCCTTAAATCCAACATCTGGCCTAAAGCAAGCTCATCCCTTAGACCAGACCAGCTTGCTTAGAGGTTTTGTCCAGTGGGGTTTTGAAGCTCCGAGGCTGATCCTGCACAACCTCTTTCAATGCCAGGATTGAAATGCCTTGGGCACCTAATGGAAACTCTGATGTTGGCTATTTGGATGGGCTTGGCTGAAACAGTGGCTCTAAAATCAGGTGCTGGCTCTTGAGACAGGGCTCAGTGGGCCAGCAAGCCCTTTGTTTGCATCTGAGCTTTGCCTTGAACTTGCTGAGTGCCTTCCAGCAAGTCACTGTTACCCCTCTCTCTCAATTTCTCCAGTTATAAAATGGGGATAATAATCCTTACCTACCCTACAGGGTGTTGTGAGGATTAATTAGTTGTTGGTACAGCATGTGAAAGATGTAAATAGCCACATAAATGCTGGATATTATCATTATAATGAGAACCACACAGCACTGGAAGACAAGAAATGGTCTCCAAATAGGCTGCATGTGCCATTGTGACCCCCCAAGAGCATCTTCTGGGGTTTGTTTGAAACACCAGGCTTCCAAATCCATAGTTGATGCTCTGCTGCAGCATTGAACATTTCTTTTTCTCTTGCCAGTTATTTTTTTTATAGTCAGTGCAAGTTAGAACAACAGTCCCAGGTAAACATATGTAGTGGTCCTGCTTGAATAAGCACTGCTTTTATGTTGTTTACATTAAATGTATAAGGATCATTAGGAGGACAAGGTGACACAGTCAGTTATTCTGATGGCCTCCAGGCACTTCACCACTGACACCTGGGTTTGAATTCCAATTGGAGACGACCCAAATTATTGTAGAAGTGAGAAGTTTGTCCTCCTGAAACTCGGATTCACCATCCAGATGTCCACTATAGTAAACCACGCTTTGACAGCACTTTATTGAATTATATCCTGTCATTTAGGGTATAATCTCAAAGCACACACCCCCAACCAAACCCACAAGGAGGACGTGTCAGGGTTGCTGTGACACACCAGTCACTGAGCCACCAGCCAGGGCTCTACTGAGTGATCTCAGCAAGTCCAGGAGCCAAGCACCATCACTGGGAATGTTAAAATGCCCACCCAAGAGTAAAAATTCTGTCTTTATAACTCTTTGTACAAAGTAGGACTCTCACCATTGTCATCGAAGTCACTGGGTCAGATCTGATTTCTTTTTTTTCCCCCTGTATGAAATGGAAAAAAAAAATGCTGTTCATAGATTTCTGTTTAATAGTGTTTGCCAGACAAAGTAGAATTTTCACAGCACAAGTTCTATAGCTCGAGAGTCCTATTCACTCAGCATTTATTTTATAGGTCTTTTATCCACCCATTCTGGCTTAAAAAAAAAAAAAAGAAAAACAGGGGATTTAGGATTTACCCACTTAAAATAAGCTTTGCACCAAAACTGTCTTCTGGGGATTTTTTGTAGTGTTAATGATATCTCAAGAAGACATTAATAATGATCTTCAGGCACAGAACTCATAAAATTAATATTAACAGCTAAAAAAGGAGATGTATTTCCCACTCCATCAGAAAATATATACACTTCCCTTTCCATAACTAATTTCCATGGCTTCTCTCAGGTAATATTTTATAGTGACGTGGGCTCCAGGTGTGTGAGCGGGGCTGTGGGAGCTGGAGCTGATGTGTCCTGAGGCTGCATTCGAGGCTGGGTTTGGCTGCAGCTCTGGGCCACTCGCTCCCTCCCTGTCAGAATTCCCTGTGCTTGGACATTTTCGTGCACAGAACATGAAGCTGTGAGGTGTCGAGATGGTTATTCCTGGGAAGGGTCTGGAGGAGGAGCAGTTGGATTCCTGGGGAGCAGTGGGTTAAGTTTTGCTGTATTAAGAGTTGTTTGTACAAGTGGGCAATGCCTGGATATCTGCACAACCAACCAGGACACTGTAAGGATGTTGGTTTTCCATTGTTTGTACAATCTTTTTATTCAACTATAGATTAACAAGAAATTCAGAGTAAATCCAGCCCAGCTTTGAAATTCCCAATGTGGAACCATTTTATGCAAGCTCAGACCAAGTCAAGACTTAAAATACTTTGCTTTCTTGTTCACCTACTGCTCTGAGTAGATTTTAATGTGCATATTCCCTCTGACAAGTACCAATACACTTCAGAGGCACAAGCCAGCCCAGATGGTGTGGAGTTGTGAGGTCACTTTGGCAGGAAATGTTCCTGCCATTGACAACCCATCCATCTACAGCTCACATGGCAAGGGAATAGGTGCTGGAAGGTGGCTGTTTAAAGGGGGTGGTGAGAGAAAGAAACACTGAGAGGCTTTTTCCAGCTCACCCATAGCTGGGCTGGAAAGTTGTCGTCATAATCTAGTTAATACAAAAAATCTTCAAGGAAAAGGACGGTTGCTGTGGGGATGCTGATAAAGCTGTGCCTGATAAAATGTGTTTTATTTTAGCATTATTTGCTTATTTTGCTCTTATATGTGCTTTCTAGCCACATAAATGTCCAATGTTTTTAATTTAGCTAAGTGGTTAGCAGGGATATCTTGTGGCAGGAAGTCCTGTAGTCTATTTTTTCACTGTAAAAAAAGAAAAAAGCCATGTTTTGAATTTGCTACTGTCTGATTGAATTAATTACATAATTAACTTCTTGAACACAACAGATGAAAAGTTTATTTTTCTGCTGCTTTTAGGTGGTTTTGCCCTGACTTAGCAGCACAGGAGAATTAATACCCAGCCAGGGCTCAGCTTTATGTGGCTCAGCACAGAGATCACGTTATCCTTCTGCTGCCATTCCTGCCTGCAAACACTTTGGCATTCCTGTGAAAAAGTTGAGTTTTGCAGCATTTGGAGTTTGTATTTAAAAAGAACCACCTTGCAAATGTGATTCTGGCTGGGGATTACTATCTTGATATGTTGCTAATTCCTGAATAATGATGTGTATGGGGAGTTCTGATGAAGGATGTGGAGGAAGATGATTGAAGGCACTTGCAGGTGGAAGTCACAGATTCCTCTTGGATGGTGACAGTTTCCAAGCTCTGTATGGCAGATTTTTCTCTGGCCTAATATGTAGTTTATCATATTTCTCTCACTTTTTATGACTGATTTATCATTGCTTTGAGTTCTTTTTCTAAGAATGCTCCCAGCACCCAGCAATGAATAAATGCAAATGGTTTTTTATGGTGTGTGGAAAATGACTCAGTATTTTCTTTAATTCATTACAGTGATGAGAGTATTTCTGGAGTGTACAAATGTTTTTTCAAAGCATTTTTTCAGGGTGTATAAACCATTCAATTGGTCACTGAGTCTCTTTTAAAGGAGTGTGGGCATCATTTTCAGTGGGACACACGGAACTTGAGGTGCACATTACAACTGGGTGAATTTGGGGTCTTGCATGGTTTTCTGCAGGTTTTGGGTTGGTGGTTGTTTTGGGGTTTTTTCCTTGGTGGGGGACATGACCCAAAATTTAAAACAAAACTGATGGGAAGCATGCAAACCTACTGGCATATCTATTGAAACTAGAAAGAAAAATGCTTCTTCAGACCCTTGTGAAGCAATATTGCTTAATTAACCCTACTTAAGCCCTACCTTGTGAAAAGGTTAATGGGATTTTTAATGACCTTGTGTGGTCAAGGCCTCAATTTTACATTTCTTCTGAAAGAAAATGGAAAATAGAACAAGAAAGCTGTTCAAACTTCTGTGAATCTGGGGAAAAAATCTGGTTTACAGCAACAGTTCAGGTCATTTCCTGTTTCATTTGAAATGGTTTCCCCATTCCTTACCTTGGGCATCAGGTGGGTGTTTGATGCAGCTGGGTGTGAGCTGGGTGAAGATGCTCTGCAGGAAAAGAGCTGAACACACCAACTTGACAGAGGCAGAAGATTATCCCCCACCCTCAGGGAGTATTTAGAGTCCTAGTGACAAGGGATCATTTCATGGATACAAAAACCAGGTTCTCCCTTACAAGAATGCCCATAATTAACTTTTGCTGGTTTCCAGTAAGCCATGTGGGGTCATTTTCAGACATTTGCTTGCAAAGGCACTCGAGCTGCAGTTTGACTGTGGGTACACATTTCTGGGTGTTTGTACCAGGTGAGAGCAGAGGTTGTGGAATATTCCATGAATTAGGAGAGCTGTGGTAGCATGGTGCTGTTAGTCTTTGTGAGCCGGCCTCCAGAGGGTGATACAGATGTTCTGCCTGGTAGAAAACATACACACATACTAATGAGTGCATTGTAAGAGTTAATTAATGAGAGGGATATTGCTTGTGAACAGTCAATACAGCCATGCATTCATCCAGAGGGTCAGGAATGTGCTTTCTTTGAATTTATCTAACATGGTATGTAGCAAAACACTTGGGGTGCTGCAGATGAAGCTATTAATTGCATTAAAAACTGGCCATAATTAGGTTTAGAATGTAACTGTAATCTCTGGGATCAATGGTTCCTGACACCTGTCAAGTGGCAGGAGGGTAAAACCTTTTATAACCCTGATGAACACGTGCCTGTGTCACATCCTTATCACACAGAGCAGTGAACTTTAAAGGTTGGAGGGTGGAATCAGCTGCTGTTAAATCCAGACTCCCTGGAATGACGTTGTGTGTTTTGCTCCTGTGTCCGTGTTCAGAGTGGTGTGATTGTTTGGCATTCCTCTGAAACCAGGGAACTTGAGTTTGGCCTTATGCTTCACACACCTGCACCTCCACAATTCCTGTAAAATATGTGTATGCTGCCTCTCTACAGAGAGACACTGTGACCCAAGACTTGATTAAATCAAAAGGAGCATTTAAAAATTGCTGAACTTAAACCGTGTGTCACTTCCATCTAATTTGTGGGAAGCTGTTAAATAAGTCTTCCTGTCTCCCCCAAAAACACCCCAAGGATCTGTTCTCTAATGCACTGTTCTGTATAAACAAGTATAAATGTTTAAAAAGTAAAGAATACTAATCAAGAGATGGAAGACACGCACTGCTTAATAAATCTTGCCTTCAATTTATTTGTCTAGTATTACAATGGCAGAGGAGATATCAATTAATATAGGCAAAGAGGACCCATAATTTATAATTAACTGGCAAGTGGGTTGTAACAAACAGCAGCACTGAATCTAATAGCCAGTAGAAAAATAACTGGTGTTGATTTGTCCCTCGGCAAATTAATAGAGTGCTTATCAATGACAGGGTTACATAAAACTGCTAAATAAATAATCATCAGTGAGTTAGAGTGAAGCAGATCTTTAACAAGCTTAATCTGAACCTCTTGACATCTGCAGACTATGAAGAGATTAAATGCTAAGAAAGAGAAGATGCACTATGCACATCATAAGCATGCTCAGGAGCTGGGCGACATCGTGTTCTTGGGTAATGGGAAACAAGGAAACATTTTTATTGCAAAATTACAGTGAAAAATGGTTTTCATTATAATTAGACTGAAAATTATAAAAGGAATATCAAAGAAAGGCTGAATTGGAATTAACCAGATGAGAATGGCACTACATTGCTAAGCAATGAAAACACATCAGTGGAGCTGCCTTTGATATATTTTTGGCTCAAGGTTTTTTCTTGGTTTTATTACTCACCTTTGTCCACTTCTGGTTTCTGTGTCACTTTTGCTGATATTCCCTGGTAGCTCACTTAAATCATCACAACAGCTGAGCAGTGCATCTGACTTTCAGAATGGGTCTTATTTATGAGCCTGGAGATATATATGTATATTTGGTGTAATTGCTAGACGTTTTACTTTTGCAAAGGCTTTTTTTGCAGTAAGTCCATCTATTAAAGTCTCTCCAGCCTTTGCCTAATGATAACAGGAGTTAGTTTTGTCCTGGAAAGCTCAAAAGACTCAGCTTAGAGCCATGCTGGGAAGTATTAAAAGGCTTGGTCTCCAGGTAGAGGTGTACAGGAATATTCTGCAGGAGCAGAAGAGAGCCAAGGCTGTTTCCTATTGTGCTGGATGCTTGGGGATTGGAGATGGAATGCAGATCCCACAGGGTCACCAGTAGCTCATTGCAAGGCTGCTGGTAATCGGTTCCTGGCTGTCCCCTTTGCAGATTTTTAGCATTAAGGAGAGGAAAGGGCTTTCCTCTGTAATCCACCTATGGATTAGCCTATAGTGTGAATTCCCTGGGAATTAATTCCTTGTAATTTTCCCTCGAGGCCTCCCTCCTTTTTCTGGTCCTGAGAAGAAAGACATTTCCTGCAGGTGAGACTGTTGTTTTTTGGAACAGAGAGAGAATAAAGCTCAGTAACTTCATCAGAAAGCCTTGTTGGCACTTGCAGGATGCACATCTGGAGCGGAATGTGGTGAAGAGCTGCAGGTCCTCCTGCTTTTTTTTTATGTGGGATAGCAGATCTACCCTGATATGGGTGGGCAGCTTCTGGTGAAGAACATCCTTTTGGGAGCTCATACCTTTCCATCCATCCCTTCCAGTCCTCTCATCCTGAAGGAGCAGGGGCACTCCTGGTGTGTTCCTCCACATTGGAGAAAATGTTTCAAAAAAGGTAATGAGGCGTACCAGAGATGATCCTGAATTACCTTGGGTGGTGTTATGAATAGGAGGCTAATTCCATGTTTTCCTGTCTTCATGCTCAGGTGGGGATATTTTTGAGGAAAGTGGTGGTGTTTGCTTGAATTCAATTTTAGATTTCCCCACACCTTTCTATCATTGCCTTCAAAGAATTTTATTAGCAAAAGAAATGCTGTCTTTATATCCAGCTCCTCTTTTGCCCCTTTTCTAGACTCTTGTTCCTGTAGAGGGTGGGAAGGAGAATTTTTAGGAGTTGAATGGAACAAAGTGAATTTTTTCCTTGTGGGTGGCAGTGGGAGCTGCAATCATGAGAGAGAAACCTCATACCAATAATGCTGGTTTATTTTTGTGTTGCTCTCCCAATTTTTATTCAGAGACTGAGTCACCACTTGAAAAGAACAGAGTAGAACCTCAATTTTCTTTTTCCTTAAATTAAGCCTTTCTCTGGTGGACCAATGCTGTCTGGTACCATGCTGCCATAATTGATCAATATATTGCTGTATCAATGGGGTTTTGGTGTGCTTTGGTTTTGGGTTTGGGTTTTTTTTTGGTTGATTGGTTGGGTTATTTTTTTGTTTTAATAAAGAGAATGTGGTAGCCTCACACACTGCTGTCAGCACGTTGGCAGGATGGCCATGTCTGAGGTGCTATCAGGGAGGTTACAGGGCATTCATCAAAATCAAGCTGATGCAAGCATGAATACTCCCCAGAATGAGACCTTTATACTGAAAAAATGCTGAAGGCTGAAAAGGGGCTAATTTATTTAAATTATCTGTATACATGTCAAGCCCCACAGTTACCAGAGGAAGCTGACAATCATAAAAGAGGGCTTTTCTTAAATTTAACAACAAAAACCTAACAGGGGAAGTTATACCAATAAAGCCTGAGCAACTGAGCTGATAATCATCTGTAGTGATGCACATATACAAAACTACAGTTTTCTGCTGTTAAGCTTTTAAATGTCAGTAAATGGCAGTTTAGTAGATCATTTGCTAATAATGATTACATTTCTCATTAAAATGTTTCCTTCATTATTCTTCAGGTAGAAATGTGTAATTCAACGATTGTTACATCAATTATACTTAAAAAGCTCATTAAAATACTGAAATATTATCTCTCATAGCCAGAGTACTTTAAGAGTACTGTACTAATTACAAACGGAATAAACTCTTGTAATATCACCATTTGAATTGATGCCTTATAAATTCTTAATGCAAAGCTAACATATAAAGTGTAAATCAAATATATAGATGCAATAAAACAAAACCTTTTTAATCTTGTTTTACCTTCAAAAGGATTCTGATTATTGTAATTAAATAATGCATGATATAATAAAGATCTAGAATGTGTGATTATTTCATTGGCAATTGAATATTGGTGCTTTTTATTTATGCAAGCGATTTATCACAGACAATATGCATCAAGCACTAAAATATTGATACAATTATACCTATCCTGCTGAACCAATAAAAAACCCCTGTGACATGGCTCTCTGCTGATGCTACAAGGATGGTTTGAAATCCTTGTTAAATTTTAATATTCTGATGTGCTGGGTTATGCTAATTCTGCTATGGAATAATATCTCCTGTTTTGCTTTTCTTTCTGTGGGGTTACAAATGCAGCTTCATGTGGCATGGCATGCTTTACTTGCAGCTCTGCTGGTCACTCCTAGGAAGGGACAGCAAAAGGCAGCTTTGAATTTCGCTCTTCAGAGTTCTTTTGCTCTGAATACAACTCTGCAATATTAATTTTGCTGCTGCCATCATATCCTGTTGTTCTTTCTCGAGTTTTGCAAAAGCTTCTGGCCCAAGTCAGGGGTTACTTGCTGGAAGTGGTTGGGTTTAATAAGACTGGTTCCAAAGCAGATGCACTTGGAGTTTCATCCCGGTTTCTTAAGGCTTCTTTTGGTCAGAGCAGCAACCCTACCAGGTCAGATGTAAATCCTGAAATTGGGCAGAATTTCCAGATCTTTAAGCTTATAAACCTGGTTGCTTACTAAAGCTGCTAAAAAGCTGTCCTTAGCAGGCTGGCAATCATTTTGCCACTTGTATGCAAGTAAGCTGAGGTGCAGGGGACTACTTAGGGCTCTCTGGGCTTGTCCCTTGTCTCTGAGTTGCAAGCAAATATGTGTTTGACAGCCCACAAACAGCCCTGGGTGCCACCTCCACCTGCTATTTCAGCCAAGCCAATGGCCATGGAAGGATTGTATTTCCCTGCCCAGAACAACTCTGCAGGAATTTGTACATGATTAACCTGTCCCACCACTCCTGGACTCAATTTTTTGAGGGGCATCTTGAATGCATGACATATTTTACAGCACAAAGAAAATTAGGTGGCCTAAACCAAATATTTATGTCTGTGCTGGCTGTCCAAAGTGGCCTTTGAATATCACTATGCTTCCAAGTGAGGAAAAAGAATTGGAAACCTCTGAATAAACAGCAATAAAGGTCAAAACCTGCCACCACAGCATAAGGATTGAATAACTCTGGGTGGAAGCCAGCCCTTTGCTGAGGGCCAGCTTTGGAAATGCTCAGGATTTTCAGACACCTAGAAGTGACTCTCACTTGATAAAATTATAAAAACATAATTTAGGCGTCTGATTCACCAAAGTGATGAGCACGACCTACAAAGTGTCGAACTCTCATCTCTTTGTGCTTGCTGAAGTAAAAGAGCATTTAGTGACTTGCAGGATGTGAAGCTTTCTTTTTCCATAACTCACCATGAGCTTCAGTTAGGATTTAACACTCTTGGATGAGAGAATTTTTCTTTTCTTTTTGTTAGATGTGCTTGTTTTTCCTCAGTTAGACACTGCCTAATCGTCACAAATGTGTCTGCTCTGTCATATTAGTGAGCTCCTGTTTAGCTCAAATTAAAATCAAGCTCTCAGAACAAATAGTGACCAGTGACCAAAGGCTGGTATTTCAAGGCATCTGCTGAGTTTAGACAAATATAACCAAAAATGGGTTAAGGACAAAGTTTTAGCACTGGTTAAGATCTAAAACTGAAAGCTTTCATTGAATAAATAATGGAGGGGGAGAAAAGAGCTAGTTAATTAAGCAGTTGGCCTGCTAATTGATCTTTTAAAAATGCAGTAATTTGCAGGCATATGCTGGTGTTGGCTGTGCATTCCTCTCTGCCTCGCCCCCAGCCCACAGGCAGGGACAGTGCAGGGATCACATAATCACAGGGCTGTCACAGGTCTGACAGAGCCTGAGCACCCACTGCTTCTAGCCACTTGCAATTTGCCAGCACTTTCAAGCCATTACCACATGTGCATATTTGCCTTGTGTATGGACACTCCTAGGAGTAAAAAAAGTCCCCAGGAAAAAAAGCATCCTAATTTTTCTGATTATTTTTACCCCTAGGTTCATAAACATGCCTTGTTTGAAATTCTTTGGCTTGGTGGGTCTGAGTTGTCTCTACACTGGTGTTAATTGAGAGAAAGGACTTGATAAGATGTAGCTTGGAATCATTTGTTTTAAAGAAATAAAAATTCTTGGGGCTTATTAGACCTGAAAAATATATTAATGGTTTACCTGTTCCAGTAGCAGCCTGCACTGCAAAATGTGCCCCTTAGAATATAGATACTTTTTCTCTATAAAAGTAGCTGATTTAGTCAGAAAGGTGACAGTTAAGGCTCGTTGCAGGGGAAATTTTTGCATCTTTGCAGAGTGACTTTTTTTTTTGCTGTACTTTACCACAGTGGCTGTCCATCACAGTTGTTATGTATGCAGGCTGAGTGAGCCCGCGGGGGATCCTAGTTATTTACACTCTTTTTCAAGCTTCGAAGCTGTTATAATCATTCGCTGTCAACTTTGTGCTGACACTGAATTTTACTTTGTGTTTTTTATGCTCGGTTTGGGTCTAAAATACTGGCATCCATACCCCACACTGTAATTCTATGGGTGACTGAGTTGACCAGCAATATACAGTATTACTAACAGAGCTTTAGAAACCTGCTGCATATGGAGATTTCAGGATTTGTTGATTGTGGACAGTAAACAAAGTCCCCAGGCTTTATGCTTTTATCCTAGTGGTGGCCCTCAGGAATAAACTGTGTACGGCGTTTCATCTCATTGCATTTTCATCTTTACAAAAATGTAAATATTATTTTCCTTTCCTCCAAAGCTGCAAAGTTAGAGCAGGAAAACTTTTTCATTGCATTTTTTATTTTCATGCTGGCTTGTTTTCTCCGGGCCTGTGTTGTAAGAAATGCATATTTCCCTGTGATCACCATATGTTTAGCATGAGGCTGCAGAGAGGAGTGGAGCTGGTAATGGGCTAATACCTCAGCTCCAAATTGAAATAATGCCTTGTGTGAAACGTTGGGAATGAATTATCAGCCAAGAACATGCATTGACAAATATATATGTAGGGGTTTTTACACCCTTTTAGGTTTAGAAAGGCAAATTTGCATGGCTGTGCTAAAGTGTCTGTGGTCTGCAGCGCAGTGAGTGAACAAACTTTTTTGGCACATGCACCAAACCCTTCCTTGGTGAGCAGGTCCCTGAGCCTTAGTGGCATCACAGACTGACTGCTGCATGTTGGAAGTGTGGGATCTCCGTGTCCAAGTTCCCAGTGTGAAATCCCAGGTGCTCGAGGGCCCAAAGGGAGCGATCACACAAAACGATCCGACCCTGTTCTTAACTGGACTTGAAATAAAACTGGTCAAGGAGCTTGTGTGCTTGGTCAATGTAATAAAGTAGACAAATAATTACTGAGCAAATCAAACACACCTACACTTCAGATGATTTGAAATATTATCTATAATCGGGCACTTCTGTGCTAGGAGGAAAGGTTAATAAAGTAATTTAAAAAAGATTGTGTAGAGTATTACAGAAACAGAAGAGGACTGGTGATCATAATTGTTAATCTCCTGAAACACCAGTCCTCTGCTGCACAAGGCACATATTTTAGTACAACTCCTTATTGTTCATTCCACTTGCTATGATATTATACTTCTTAATTACCTTTTGTAAGAAATCTTATTTTACCCTTCTTTTTTTTTCTTTTTTTCCTTTAATAACAGATAATGCTGATGGAAACATTTTAGAGGAAAATCTTATTGAAAGTTCTACCTGCAAGGGATTGAGATTAAAACAGTTGCAGTAGGTGGGTAGGTAGATATTTGGAGACTGAATCACTGCAGAAGCTGGGCTGTGAAATAGCACAGCAAAGTTGGTAAATGCATCCTCCCCCACCCTGTTTTATCCACGCTGTGTGTGGATGCAGCCTGGCACGGAATACAAGGAAGTCTGAGGTTTTTGGGTTTTGGTAGTTGTGATTATTTCCTCTGAACCACATTTTTAGTTCATGGCATTCAGATAAAACAGAACAGCATTCCTGAGTTAGGGTAGCCTGGCTCCTGGTCGGGGCAGCAGCATAAGTCAGAAAAAAGTAGCATCCATACTGATGGATGTGATGGGAAATATTTATAACAGTGAATTTAGTGTGCATTTGTTATGGTTTGGATTGCAGAAAGTCTCCTTCAGGCACACAGGATTTTGTGAGAGAGCACACACCTGTGTTCTATCTCCAGGGGTGTAATCCTGAGGATGTCTCAACAAATAATGTCCTCTAATGTATAATTCTTGATAGTAACTAATGGTGAATAAAATTTGGGTTGTTCCTTCTGTTCTTTTTAAAAAAGTCACCTGAATGATTTGGCTCTGATCGAGGCAGATTCTTTTTTGTCACTTGTAACACAGACATTTGAGTTTGTTGTTGGATTTTGTCACCTGCACAATTCTATATTATGATTGGAATTTTTCTGTCACCACCTGTAGGTATGACATAGGCAGGGAAGAAAACTGGATAACATCTATAGGGGCTGTATATAGTTAGACACAAGCACACAACAATGTGCCTTTCTTTTTTGCAAACGAGGATCCAGAATCTCACACTGTGAATATCTGAGGTAAAATAGACCAAACAGGTTAGGAAAGGAATATAGTCATAGCAATTACCTTCATCTAGCAAAAACATTTTAGTCAGCAATGACAAGCAATAAAATAAAATGATCACCCACCTTTAGAATATCTATTACAAAAACAGATTTCTAAAATAAGAGCAGCTTAAAATATCCACTTGAACATAAAGCATCAGCTCTGGAGTCATACATGACTTTCCTATTTCCATGGGCTGTGGGCTCTCAAAACAACTGACTTGCAATGCAAGGCCTGGTTCCAGACCAAGGGGAAAAATTACTGCAATTAAGGATGTATAAATGAAGAGAATACTATCCATCATGCTGCTCTAAGAATAATATATTTTTTTTGGCTTTTGGATTTTATACAAATCACTTATATCCTCCTTAAAAGAGATTTTTTTTTTAATATAAATATAGTGAATGCGAAACACCATTAATCCAGTAGTAATATCATCTGATAGTAGTTAATCCCTTCTTAGGGATGGCTTTGCCCGGTCCTTTGGAATATAGAAATGTGCTTTCACTGTTAGGCATTTTGTTTAAGCATCAATCAGTTCTTAATGCTTAATTGTCTTTTTTTTTTTTCCCCTTTCCCTGTCTATAAAAGACCACCAAGTAAAATGAATCCTGTCTTCAAAAGTATTTCCTTGGGATTCTCATTACATTGTTTAGCTGGTGATTTTGTATTCCGAGGTTATGGATCAAGGGCAGTGCCATGCCTGTGGTTTGGACTTGGCTCTGTGCTGTGACAGGATGATGCAGATGTACCAGAAGATCCTAATCTGTCAGAGGAAGTCTATTAAGTTCGAGCCCCTAAGCTGTCTCAGCCAAATCAGTGATACCAAACTTACATTTGTTTTTGTGGTGACCATTCATTTTGGTCAAATGAAGAAATTGCTAGTGTGGGTTTTGTGGCTTCAGGGGTGAAATCTATGAATGTCACGGATCTTTTAGCCTCTCTGCTCTCTCTGAAACGTTATTGAGGATGCTCTTCTGTGGAAGGGAAAAAAAAACACCGAGCATTTTTATTGCAGCTGTTTATAAGTCACCTTGATCAGAAAAAGTTGGGGGAAAGAAGCATTAGCTTCTCTAGAAATAATTATTTTTGTGAATAATAGATAAGGATGAGAAAAAAGAGAGGCTTGTCTGCAAGAAGAAAAAGCAGTTTTGAAATGAGGTTTAAGCTCTGCTGCAGGCTGTGGACCTTGGCCTTGGTCTGGAATCTGAGGACCTGACTAGTTTTGAGGTCGCCTTAGCAGAGATCAAACAGAAAAAGTATTTTGTGTGTTTTGTTGGTCTAACAGATTTAACTACAGATCTTCAGATTCTCTGTAAATAGCCACCATTATACATCAAGAGGGTGAACTCAGAACTTCTTTTTTAGTCATAGAGGAAAAATATAGATTTGGGCCATTTTTGGTGAGATATGAACCAATTGCTTATTTTGCAGACTTTCTCAGCTCCAAGACATTTTCTGTCTCAATGATATCTGATATTTTATTTTCCTCATATCTCTTTTGTCAAGTTCTGAGGTAAAAAATTCTGTCCCTGTTGAAGTCAATTTTTGGCCACACTCTTCAGTGGGATCAAGTTTCCATCCTGTGTGTGACGCTTGGCTCATTTTTTAATTTGTGCTGTTTTCCTTCTGGATGGGGCTGTTAAAAAAACCTCAATCAAGATCACGGTGAAGGGTGTGGAAGAGGGAATGGGAATGTGGTGTTTATAAAATCTGAGTTTGATTAGGCACTGCTGCACCCCAGCTTCATTAGCTCTGTTCTCCTCCTGTGTTGTTCAAATTCTCCCCACATGGGACTCCTATTTAGAAGTTTGTGACTTCCCACTCCTCATTCCCTCTGCCCCTGCTCCCGTTTTCTCCCTCTCCCTGTTTGCCAGCTACTCTGCTTAGGACAGCTAATTCTTCAGGAGGGCCTGTTTCCTCAGGAATGTGAAACAGCATTCCAAGTCCTGGGCTAATTCACCAGTGCCACCACCAGCAGTAACATCTGGATGCAAAATGTGTGAATGGAAAGCTCCTGCAAGAGGAATTAGAGAACAGATAGAGGGTGGGAAAGCCCTAAGCAACTCAGTTATTTCTAAAATGTAGTCTGTGTTTAAAATAACAGGTTTTGTGCTTAGGAAGATACAGTAGAATGTTAATCTAATTAATACATTTGCTTTATTATGATAGGATAATATTATTTTATGTATTTCCTGTACTAAATTATTTCAGAATGTGACACAGATGTTAAAAAAAAAAATCACTTCTTTTTTATTTGCCTTGATGTAAAAATGGCAGAAGGAGTCACTTCTAGGTCTCCCAAAATGAATCACTGACTGGGACAAATACTAATTAGAATATGTTTTCTATGAAAGATAACAAAGATTGCAAAGATAGAGTTAGGTCAATTTCCTTTCAAAAATGTAGCAGTGTAAGGAG
Organism: Pyrgilauda ruficollis; assembly: GCF_017590135.1. Lineage (NCBI taxonomy): Eukaryota > Metazoa > Chordata > Aves > Passeriformes > Passeridae > Pyrgilauda > Pyrgilauda ruficollis. The sequence goes on along the minus strand of NW_024524489.1, from coordinate 3,106,380 downwards.
AAAAACAATGGCTAACTTTTAGGAAGTCCCGCTTTTTTTTTTTTTTTTTTTTTTTTTTTTAGGCATTTATTTAAAAGGTAGCTTTATAAAACTTAATTTATGTGACTCTTCCTTTGTTGAAAACACTGTTTTTAAGACTGATAATGGGCAGTACCAGACCAAGCTGGGTGAAGTTTCCAAAGGTATTGGTCCGTCAGTGTTTATCCTGCTCTGGGTTGTACTTCTGGAACCAGCTCAGGAGTAGGTAAAAGCTATTTAATGGGAAGCCACTTGTTGCAGTGTAACCTTATAAATACCCTTTGGAGATGGCTGGCATGGCTATGTATCCTGAGCAGCTGCAGAAAGGAAAAGGAGTTGATTTGCTGCTCCATGGGCTGATCTGGATTAGGTGGAGTTGATGTTCCATCCCTCAGCCCATGGAATTTACAGTGAGGAAACATCAGGCGTCAGGAGGATTCTGCTGTCCCAGGGGGTGCTCTGGTGTGTGGCAGGAGGAATTGGGAAACACAGAATTCAGCTAAGTGAAAAAATGGGAGATCAAACCTGCAGCACATCCATGTTGCTGTCTTTTGCTTTGGAAAAAATTAACTGTGCTCAAAACATGGTAAAACCCAAAGCTGGTGAGAAGTCTCTAATATTACACATAAAGGTGTTCCAATTAACTTGGAACAAAAATTTTGAAAGAAAGCAAGAAACTGGCAAAAAAATGTTACCATTTCCAATTCTAGCAGATTGGACTGATCCCTCATCTTGAGTCTTTCCAGTCATTTGAAGTGGTGGTCCGTCATTCGTGCATGTTCTGAAACCAAAGGTGCTGATATCGTGCTTTGGACTCCATGTGGAGGAATCTGAGGGATGCTGTGACCCTGATCAGGCCACCCTGGAGGAAAGCAGGCTCTTGTTACCTCAGAGATGCTGTGGGTGCTTTGTGCACCCCTTAAACCCCCTCATGAACGAGCACACAAAGCAAGTTCCCCAGGCTGCCTGCTGCCAGCCAGAACGCCCTGTAATGTCACTCCTTCCAGATTGCTCCTGCACACTGGAAGAAATTTGTTTGTTTTAGAAGGCCCTGTGTATGTGTGCAGAACTGATCTGATTAATTTTAAACATGCAGCACTATCAGGTATTGTGGCTGGTGGCACTGGAACAACGAGATGTGCCCGATGCAGGGATACCAAATGTGCTTCAGAGGAGGAGTGTTGGTCACACGGGTGTGTGGTGGAGCTCTTCAATCAGCTGAGACTTATTTCAAGGCAGTATTTCCTGTCAGAAACCCCCCCAGCTAAGAAAATAAAATGAAAAGCCAAGCATCAACTTCGCATTTCAAATATGAACTGGAAACAAACTCAATTTACAATTCAGGAGATGAAAATTGTTCTCTTCTGCCATAATTCAATTCACGTTTGGTTTATTTGAGAATTCATGTGTTATAACCCTTCTTGCTCACACTTCTGAGCATCTTGGTTTGTTGCAGCTACTAAGGCTGAGTTTTATTCTTTTTTAATGATGATTATTTTTATTTCTTCTGGGTTTACATTGCAAGAGGAGACCTCCCCTCCCGACAGGACCTTCCACCTGAGGGCAGCACAGTCATCAGCTCTGACTAACTTGGAGTCAATCTTTGTGTCCAAATCCAGCTTCCTCTCAGCTCCAGCTCAGGTTTTGTTCTAATCCCCCCCTTACATTGTTTGCAATAATGAGAGATATGATCACTCTAACTTTTCAAACCTTTCAACTTCCTTTTACTGGGAATTGCATCCCTTGCTTGGTGTCACAACACAGAGAAATTGCCTCTGTTATTACCTTTGCCATTAAAGCACGCGACATCTTTCTTTGTCTTACCTTGATGTGTTAATGTAGGAGTAGCAACTGCAGGATGAAGTGCCAGGAGGGTCTGGATATCGCTATGAAAACACATCCTTTTAGTTCCATGCCATGCAAAATGACGCCGAACCTTTTCTCCTCCCGTTCTGAGATTCGTTCTCTCAAACGGGATGCTGACCGTGCAAGAGGTAACACCTTTCAGCAGGTAAAATATGTTGTTAGGGAAGGGATGGATGGCAGGGATGCTGACAACAATTAGCACATGCTCCTCATTAACAAGCGGAGTTTACAGCGGAGCGGGAATGGCAGGCTGCCATCAGCCTGGTAGTTACGGGGCAGTTTAATTTCTAACGAATGTGAGCACTGGATTAGGAACAATATTCAACAAAATGCTGCCTGCATTCTCTTATGGCTTTCATTACCAAATTGAAAATCTGTGTAGATTTCTGAAAATTACTTTTAAATGTAGCCAATCTCCTCGACTGCAAGGCTTGATTTGCTGGTGAGGGAGTCCTGCTGTGAGATTTTAATGAAAGATCATAGTGCCCCTCCAAGACCGTCAAAGAGCTATGGGCCCTAAAAGACCTGAAATAATCTGTTTTACTTTTAATGGCAGCCATTTTATATTCATTAAGATCAAAATGCAGTTTTGCAGGCAAATTGCAAAGCTGTTCCACTCACAGCTTGAGAACCTGGAGGCCCTACAGCTTTTTATCTTGTTCATAAGCAAATATGCAGTTAATATCTTTTAATATGCTTTGATGCTTGGTACCTTATGGGTACATTGTACTGGAGGTTAGAGAACTGCATGTTTCTTTGGCAGTGCTAGCAACGAACTAAAGCACCAGTCCTTTTATTTCCATAATGGCAGAAGAAATGAGTCTTTTTTTTCTTTTTTTTTTTTTTTTTTTTTTTTTTTTTTTTTTTTTTTTTAATATGAGCTTCACTCAAATAAATTGTAAAGCACGGTGTAGTATATGTTCAGGGTCTCATGGAAGGCACTTTTTTTTTCCCTGCATTCCATCTGTTGGTGGTTCTTATTATTTAAATTTATACGGCCACATTATTTAAATGTAAACAGCCAAATAAGATAGGATCAAATCATTGGCATCTGGGAACTGTGCTCTTATCCTCTTTGATTGTGAGGTTGTGTGCATTAATAATGGAGTTCTAAAGACTGTGATTCCACCTGATATACTGTATGACCTTAACAGTT